>NW_021319694.1:1410949-1420504 GCF_001605985.2 Dendrobium catenatum | reverse complement strand
TTTCTGTCGAGCCATCTTTAAATGACACATTCTTCAAGCTGATGACCCAAACTCTGATGGTAGGGCAATAATTGGGGTGATCTGACATACCACTTCTTGCTGGGCCTTCTAGGAGCAGGCAACTTGAAGTCTTGGCTTTTTAAGAAGATTTTTCAATATCTTCTTTAATGCCTCCTTTCTTAAAGGGGTAAGTCTTACCAATTTAATGCATTTGAATTTCTCCCAATTTTCTTTCTTTCTTCTGGAGAAAGTTAAGGTCGCTGTTTGGTTAAACTCTGGCTGAATCCGAAGTGGCGGATGCTGTTGGTGGCGGATACTGTGGTGGCGGGATTACTGTGGCCTTTATACTGCCTGATTATAAAATTGAGGAGTGGGACCTTTCTTTCGTACTTTTCATTTGGTTTTCTCTCTTATTCCCGGCTGACGATTTTCTGCCAAACTTATGCGATCCCACTGCTATATATACATCTCTCTCCAATACTTTAATACCTACTCTGCAGTGCGAGAGTGCTCTCTCCTTCTTAAGCCTCGCTACGCCCTTGAGAGTAATCGCGGATATCACTTTAACACGCGCCTCGTTGGATACTTAGGTCTTTACCAAGCACCCAACTTATCGTGGAATTCACCCCTGTCAACAAGGGAAGGAGAGCTGTGAAGCTTCTTCTTGGAGGACTGGAGGCTTTTATGAGCAACTTTTCAAATGTTTTAAAGTAAAACCATTTAAATATAAAGGGCTACCGGTCCATGAATGTTCTTAAGCAAAAATCTCAATTGCATGTTGTTCCTGCAATTTGAGGTTTCCATTTCATGCTCAAATTCCCTCATCTAAGTATATTAGTCAACTAGTTTTCCTCAGGCTTTTTGTTTTTCTATCACCAGATCTCCAACTTGTAACATTGTGCTGACTGCCTGCAAATCTTTTTAACAAACATGTTCTCTAACTCTAGAAACTGCTCTGAACCATTTGGTAGATCTGCATACCAATCAAACGTACCCCTGGACAGACTACTGACCAAACTGTCTAAAAGCAAAGCATCGCTTCCTCCAGCGTTGCAACAATTGGCTCTAAAAAAAGTAGGCTAATGTGCTGTCTGGATTTCCAGTACCACAAGATCTTGAAGGAGGGAGGCACAAAACCCTTTGGGTAAGGAAACTGCATCAAACTCCTCTGGGTAGGTTACCCTTTGGAGTTATATGACGAGCTCTGTGACTCTGCTAATGCCTCCCTACTTGTTTCTCTACCATTTGTTTTATTTCCTATGATTGTGAAGCTTTTACTTCTGGATCTTTCTTGGTGCTCTTCTATTTAGTTCTCAATTCAAATTGTTTCTTTCCTACCACCTGAATAGGTCGGGCTGAGAAAGACGTCAACTGTGCTCGTGTTGGTAAAGGACCCTGATCTTTTGAAGAAGCCATTAGTGGCCATCATTCCTTTTCTAACTTCTTTTCCATACTTGGAAATTTGTTCATCGTTTTGTTTTAATTGATGTACAGACGTTTGAGTTAAGTCTGGCGCATGCCGTTCCTCAACTGCAACATTCTTTGTAATACAGCTTTCCTCAATTCTTGCTCATTATAAGTGTTGTTTGTTTCAACTCATAAAGACATCGCACTGTTATCATCTAACATATCATCTCCATTAAGGTCAAAGTTCAAAGCTTCTTCTTCATCCAGATTTTTAATACTCATCTTTTATGGCTTCACTATCATCTCCTCAAATAGATCTTCCAGAAACATTGTTGGGATCACAGGAACATACTTTTCACAATCCAGGGATCTGGAGTAGATTTCTCAACCCTCTCCTTCTCTTCAAGTTCACTTTCTATAGGTTCTCAGGTTGAAGCTCTCAGGAGAAGTAGCTTTTTCCTTGGGTCTCCAAAACTTTCTTCTCATCAGATGTTGAAGAGGGTTGGTTTTGAGGATTCCAACCGCTCTACATCAGGATAAGAAGACGGAGTAGACCCGTAGAGTGGTGCCTATCTATCCGGGAGAAGAATGGGTATTGAGAACTACGCTGAATCTTACTAGGACTCTGTGGTGGCAGAAGAAGGGGACAAACTGATGGCTGACTTTCCGTGGAACATTGCTGGGTACTTTTTAAATTTCATGAAGCATCAGTGAACACACATACTGTATGTCTTCCACTGGATCTTCTTGGCTCCTAGGGTATCCACAGTGAGAGCAGAGTGGCAGTTGGTTTGAATCTTTAACTATCTCTTGTTCTCAACCGACCTCCACCCTTATTTTTAATAAGTTTTTGCCTAAAAGTTTCTTCTTCAATCCTATCACTGATTAAATCTTCTCATTTTTCTTAAAAACTCTTCTCTAGTCGTGGAGGACCATTCTGCCACAATCTTTTGTACAATAGCCTTTACCAATTCTTGAATATTGTGTTTCCTTACTTTTTGTTGGTCAGTGTAGACTTTCTTTCTTCATAAACAGCAGTAGGGGCTGAGTCGAGCAATCAACCCTCGCATTTCTTCTCCATTTCAGCAGCGAAGAGAAGATGGAACCTACTACCACTAAGATGTGGGAGAGGTTGGAGGGATAAGGCCTCATTTATTCTTTGACTTTCCTAGTTTTTCCTTCTTCTTTTTATACGATGGATTTTTATTTCTTCTTTGGAGTCTAGTCATAATCGTCGATGAATTAGAAGAAGATCCAATCTCAAACTGACTGGTGCACTTGGAAAGGACTGAACCTGGTTTTGCTACTACAACTGACTTGAGTTTTCTGATTCTTGACTAGATTGCTCAATCCTTAGTAAACCAGAGGGCTAGGGTCTACAGGAGCAGTTTGAGACCCGCATTCCCAAAGTGAATTCTAGGATAGGTTTCTGATTAGCAACCTCACCTAGTGGAAAAAAATGAACTCGGTCCACTAACAGAACAACTGCAAAAACCTCAAATCCTTTTCCAAACATGATTATTACTACCCTCAGCACTTGGTTGTAGACAGGTTCATGTGTCAGACAGGAGAAAATTAATTTACCCGTCATTTTTCCTGAAATTTAAAAGAGATTTTAATTAGACTTGAAAATTTATTAAATTATAAAAGTTTAATTAATCCAACTAAATAAACTAATCATATTCTCATTTCATATTAATGATTATATGGAAATATAACTACAATACATTAATATTGAGATAAGGATGAATTTATTAGTGTTTTATTTCAACTTTGAAATTTTGGACCCAGTGCTATTCAAAACATCAAGCTACAAGAATAATGCAACTACAACGTTCGAATTAACACGAATTTATTTTATAAAAAGCCATTATAAAGGGAGCTCTCGTTAATTTTTCTTACGGGGTCCAATAATAAGACCTCTAAAGTTTTTATAGATACAGGGCAAAATTTTTCAAGAATGGAAATGAATAAAGAACCGCGGAAAGAAAGGTAGTTACAACCTTGCTAAGCACAAGTATACTACGATTAAAGGTATAAAAACACTGCTAAAGTGGAGAGAGGATTGATCCCCAGCGGAGTCGCCAGAAAAAACCTTTTGTGGGAAAAAATGTGTCACCACACAGGATTTGATTTTCTCCTATTTTGTAATCGAATTACTGCATGAGAATAAAGTACGTCTCGGAGAGGCCGACACAATATTCTACAATGGCTTCAATTATCAAATAGGGGTTTGAAAAATTGATTTTCTATTAATCAAACATAGTTCCAAAGAATAAACATCATCTCAAAAGATGACATGAAATCCTTATAAAATATGTTTAAAATAGGAAATATTTTTTGGAAAAAAAGTTTATTCATTTCTTTTAATTTTAGATATGGCAAAATGAAATATTATATTTCAATCTTAAAAGAGAAACATAACATTTCTCAAATATCCAAAAGGAGAATGAGTTTTACAAAATCATCATTTCTAAAGTGAATATAACGAGTATAATATTTAATTATCTGAAAAAGATAATAATACATTCTACAAGTCTATTCAAAATTAAAAATAAGGTTTAAAAATATCTACGTTCCCAAGATCTTCCCTGTTTTATATGAATAAAACAAGGTTTTTATTTTAGTCTGAGGTTCTCAAATCCCTATAGAGCAAGCTCCTATAGTTATTACATCCCTAGGAGAGAAGCTCCTAAGAAAACTCTCGGATTAAAGCAGTGATTTCATACCTTGACTATAAAGTAAAGGACAAGAAACAGAAGTAGGAATTTTCCAAGGTGAAAGCTCAGATGTTGAACATTTATTTAGCGAGTCAAAGGAGAAAAAGTAGGAGGGAGCCTGGATTTTCTGAGAAGCTCAGAGGGCAACCTCAGGGCCTATCCTATGTTGGCTTTACATTTTAGGAAAAAATTTTATGTTAATTAATGTTTTATTAGAAATTTGGGACTATATTCCCGGGGGCGAGGACTTAAGATCTAAAGAATCTGCCTCAGAACCTAAATCTAATTTGGGTTTACTATAAAAATAGTGACCGAACCTAACTAATGAAGTGCAATCTGGGGACTTACCCCGGCCTGGATTGGGGCCAGCAACCACCTAGGCACTTTAAAACCATGTGTTCAGTCTCTTATGAAAGATTGGATAGGATGTTTATATTAAATTTTAATGAATTGAGCTGACATCTAAGACAATTCTAATTAGCCCCTTAACTTTATGTAGGGTGATAAATGTCTAGAAATTGCCAATATATTTAGACTCTTTAATTTGTAATTTAATGCAAGCATGCTAATTGATTCGAATGCATAAAAATGAATATGATAAGCAGCTTTTAAAATAAGGCCTAGGAAAATAGGGTTTTCTAGAGATTGCACAAACCTCCCTTGACAAAACGCACCCCTCAAGGTCAAGTGGTCTGCCAGAACCCGCAGGCGGGAGGTGCCTAACAAGGAAGAGAAAAGTATTAATATGCTTATGCTGACCTCGCGCGGGTCGTCGCGAGCTTACTTCATAATACAAGCATCGTTCAAGAGTTTACGTCTCGCTGTGCCTAAAAAATTTTTTATTTAAAATTACAAGTAGAAAGGAATTTTAAGCGACCCTTTACGAAAAAAATCTCTCCGAATTCGAATCCAGGCTAAACAAAATTATTGGCATGCCAAGAGTCCTAAAAAAATTCTACTGCTACAAACCAAATGTAAACAATCAATTTTAATAATGCAATATTTAATGGTCCAATGTCAATTGGTCCATATTACCCCAGAATTTGCAGAAGTAAAGTAGCCGGGCCACCATGACAATAAACCCGGATTCTTAATCCTAAGACATGACGCCCAGTGATTTTGAATTGAGATATACTATTTCCTTTGAATCTTCATTTCTTCATCTTCTTTCTTCAATCCTTTCGTCTGTCTCTCTTCTACGAACTTCTTTGGATCCACGGGTCTGGGATATCCAAATGAAAAGAAAACTCACCTAAAAAGGGGTATTTTCTTTTCTATTTGGATAATTTAAAATCATCCTAATTTGGTTTTCCAATAAAAGAGAAGTAATCCTTTAAAGGTATATTCTCTTTCTTTGGGATCCAAATGGATGTGATATCCCATTTTTCAAAATCAACTTTCACATTATCTTGACTTTTAATACATACATTTACATTCACATTACATCACAAAAGAAAAAGAAAAATCTAAGACCACCTGCAGGTTATCCTAGCAAAAATCATCCCAAGCCAGTTATATATAAGCTTTAAATTTAATCACTTCAGCCACACTTGGCCAACACTCTTTCTTATTTGGGAGCTAAACATCTGAAGTACCTGTAAGGCACATATATATGATTAAATTAGTTAGCCCGCCTTTTTCTGCCCGCATGAATGGTGCCACCTGCAAAAAAAATTCTATTAACAATCAGATCGCTCTTAACCTATGGGTAATCTAATCGTCAATCAAATCACATCACAGATGCGGTAAAAGTAAGTATAACAAGCACCACCAATAATTTACAACCAGCATGCAATTAAAACTTTGAGAAAAGCCCGTCACAGTGCGTAAGGAAATAAATACGGCCTAACCTAAAACTAGGGTTGGTGTCCTAGCAAACAAATTAAGTGTGTGCAATATGTTATGTGGTTTTGATATGTCCTAAATCAATTATTATTTAAAAAAAAGTTTAATTAATTAATTTTAATTTGTAAATAAATAAATAAAAATAAAATAAAATATAATAAATAATATAAATGTCACTAAGTTTTCTATGTTAATGTTTCTAATCTAAAGTGTACATGCATCCTAACTAAGTTTTCGAAAGGACCAGGTCCTTAATTTTTTGTCCTTAAGTGTTCACATACTGTTAATAGGGTAAAAATATTTGTTATCACTAACCCTTAGAATTTTCGTACGATAAAGGGGTTTAGGGGTCTAAGAGCAAAGGAATCCTAATTTAATTGAAATGCTTACAGGGACCTAAAAGGGAAGGGTTGTGCACACCACATCAAAGGGGTCCCTAAGGTTTTTCTAAGTTTAGAAATACTCACAGTCACCGCG
Source organism: Dendrobium catenatum (assembly GCF_001605985.2). Taxonomy (NCBI): domain Eukaryota; kingdom Viridiplantae; phylum Streptophyta; class Magnoliopsida; order Asparagales; family Orchidaceae; genus Dendrobium; species Dendrobium catenatum. The sequence goes on along the minus strand of NW_021319694.1, from coordinate 1,414,055 downwards.
GGGGCTACGACCCGGTTGGTTCCGCCCGTAGCACCTCTACCCCGGTTGGATAGAGGCGACTGACTCATTGCTCCTTTGTATATTTGTTTTCCCTCGACGGTACCGTTCATCGTAGTTCATGCCAATAAAGAAAAGAAAAATAGGTTAAAACAGGGATTAGAAAGTTCATTTAATAGATTAATAAGAAATAATTGAGAATTACTAAAATAAAGACGTACCTTTTTCTTTCGGGCTTGAACACCAGTTTGTTGCTTGTCTTTTAAACTTTTCCTTTTCAAAGCACCAATCGACTTTTCCAACATTTATCCAAAGTACGCAGAAAGGGGTAGTAAAAAGAGGAGAAAAAGTGGATAGAGAAGAGAAATAAAGCTTTATTTTTTTCCAAATATTTCATTTTCTAATTAAATTTCCAACTAACTCACTCTCTAACATAAACTACTCTTCATCTCCCTTTCCAAATTCACACAAAGTTCCACTTTTATACCACAATTGCAATCCCACTTTCCTTACAACTCAAATAATTTTAATTTTCACACTCTTTGTACAAAACTTCTCTAACATAAAAACTTTCCCTTTTTGATGCCATTTCTCAAAACACTTCTTTTCAATACAGCTTTTACTTTTTCACAAAATTACACACTTTTCAAAATTCATACTTTCACATTGCTCCATGCAAAAATATTAGTTCCCAACACATTTTATCTTCCCAAAATTCTTTATATCTCTTTTTTCAAAAATTCAGTTTTATTTACTTTCAAAACTCACACATTCCTTTTTCAGATATGCATTTTTTTGCTTTTCCAACATTACAGACTTAATTCCACTTTCAACACCACACACACTTTTTCTTTTTCAAAAATCCTCCACAATTTCTCACTTCCAATCATTACACAAGTTCAACTAAATTTTTACCTTTACAACATTTTTCACCATATTATACATTTCAACCTTTAAGTCAAATAACAAATCACTATCTAAATCAAATAAAACTTTTCACCTTTCCAATTTGATATTTATATCAAATACAACTAATAATATATAATGAAAATCAACTTTATTCTTTTTCAAAATCAAAAACCAATGAATTTTTCCTACAACTTTATAAGCCTCAAAAACATACACATATAACTATAAACATAAAGTCATTTGATTCCATTGGGATGAGAAAAATAACTTTACAATGTAAATAACTCATAATGATTTGCTCCATTTCACTGTTAAGATCTTGAAGAGAAAATAAAAACAAATCATTCACTAACTGATTATGAGAACTAATCATTAGTGAATTGAAGTTTAAGTAAATGATTCAAGAAATCTTCTCAAATTTTGTAAAGATCAAGAAAACTATCAACAAGAGTTTAATATTTCATTTTTTATTATTCTGTTGCTACCAAAAATGATAACTCAAAACCACTCAAAAATAACAATACAAGATATAATGCAACTATGAAAAATAAAATAGATGCGATCATTTGTCCTCCTAAATAAAAACATGTAAATTTATATATGCATTCCAACAAAACTTTCGTCATTTCTCTTACTTCTAATGCTTATCAAAAGAGTGAAACGTTGACAGATTTTGTCTCAGATTTTATAAAAAAAAAAATCGATACTTAAACACTTAACGTTTAATTTAGAAAGTTTGAAGAAAAGGAGATTAAGCAAGAGTAATACTACAACTCTTAATCATTTCTCAGATTACCCATAGAGAAGGAAAAACAAAAATAATTTTATCTCAGATTTGTCAAATAAACTTCATTTTATAATTTTCAATTTTTTATTTAAGTGGATGAAATCAATCAAAGATAAGGGAGGAAGAGGAAGAGGAAGATGAAAGAGATATACCTAAATATGAAATGAATAGATCGGCTAAGGCAGAGGAAGTGAGAGCTTGGCAAATCCAGGGAGCGACGAGGTTGGGGTTCGGCCTTGGAGTTGCGAATCGAGATGGAGATGAGGCTTGCGAATGGCTGGGAGAGGGAGATGAATTTGGAACTGGAGGTATGCGAACAGCAGGGAGATGAGCGAACCTGGAGCTTCGCTTGGACTTCTCACGCGACCAAGGGAGGAGGCCGACTGAGCTTCTTACGTGAACTGAGAGGGAGATCGGGAGATTGTATCTTCTGTGTGGTATGAGAATGAGAGAGTGAGGAAGGCAGATGAGGGCTTAAAGATTTCAGAAGTGTAGGGAGGACTTCAGGTATGTTGTGTTGGGAGGAGTAGGTGGTCGGGTATGAGGGGATCTGCGAACTCTTGTTTCTTATAAGAGGGAGTTCGGAACTTGTAACTCCAGAGAATGTATGAGTGGGAGAGGGAGCAGTTCGTGAGAAAAAAAAATGAGAGAGAGCAGTATTGTAAAATCGTGAGAGAGAAGGATTGGGGGAGTTGGGTTCGTGCGTATCCAGAGAGTGCAAGGGGCAGTTTTGCGAATGAAAGGAAGAGCAGGCCGTTCATATCAGTTGCCGAGAGAGAGATCCTGCCAATGGGGAGGAGTTTGGGGCTGAGGAAGTGCGAATTAGAGAGAGTGAGGGATCGTGGGATGGATAAGTTCCGAACTGCAGGCGTTGAGCATGAAGCCTAGAGATTTTGGGAACTGTAGAGAGAACCGAAAATTTAGTTTCTTTTGTCTAGATGGGGTCATGGGCTGGACCGATCGTTAGACATTTAAAATCCTTAATGATGTCAGAATGTAGCGATCTTGGACTCGTTGGATTTGTCTCGTCGAGCCGTTCGATTCGAATATAAGCTCATTAAAATCGGAGACCGTTTGATAACTCAAATTGCGGTTTGAACCATCCGGCAGCGCTTTGGGTTATTGATTTAGACTCATTTGGGCTCGTATTGGGTTGAATTCGGTGTCATTGGGTTTGGAACGAGTTGATTTGAAGTTGAATTAGAATTGGATTGAATTTTATTCTAATTCGAGTCCAGTGATAGGTTCGAGTCAATGCTACATCATTGGGCGTCCACCTAAGGGAAATCCTATGGGCGACGTCTACACTAGGCTACGAAAATCTAGGTGCTAGAATTGAATCCGGGAGAAAATGACCTTGAATAATGAGGTCAACAGAAGGCAACTTCATCGCTTTCAGACCCGGAAGATTCA
>NW_021319694.1:1371921-1406213 GCF_001605985.2 Dendrobium catenatum | reverse complement strand
ATTCCAGGAAAATTGACCTCGAATAATGAGGTCAACATGTGGGACCCTACTAAAAGATGACTACGCAATACTTTCATTGTGGTGATTATAAGCACTGAATGACAAAGTACCTATTACGTGAACTTGAGCAAAAATCTATTCAGATTAGAAGTAGATTGTTAGAACCAGCGAAATAACTTTCTGCTATACATGAAAATATGTCTGGTAAGATTTTGTATAAACTTTTATTTATAAATTAAATTTTTTTTATGATTTTAGAATTGATTTTTTTTAATGATTTATGTCCAACATAGATTCTTAAGATTATAACCAATTTGATTTAGTGTATTAAAGAGTTAGTTGTTCTTCATATTTATTTTGTTTTGTATTACTCGTGAATATGTGAGGATGACATTTTTCATGTGGCGAGATTATATTAGCTAATATTTTAAATTAATTAAATAAATTTTTAGAGTCATTATAGTCCAATTTATAAATCACTTCACCATAATATTTATATTGTTATGCTTTAATTATATTAATTTTTCTCCTGATTTTAACACTGCAGTGTTAGAATATTGATTATTGTTAGTATAAGTTAGAGTTTTAGGACCTTTAGGAGTTCATTTTATAAATTGATTTCACACCAATATTTTTTAATATTATGAGCTATTTTTAATATTGTTTTCTTATTTTTTTATCTTAAATAATAATATAAAAAATTATAATAATTCACTACAGGAAAATCACTAATTTTCGGCGGCTTTCTGGCGGCCACTTTTCCGACGGCCTTTTCCCACGGGAATTTCCAGCTGCTTTTCAATTTTTCTGGCGGCTTTAAAAATTTAAGAAAAAATGAATAAAATTTTAAATTATTTAAATGATTTAACAAATAATTAATATTAATTAATTTAAATGATTTTAAACTATTAATTAATATTCATTTTAAAATTAATTAGTTAGTTAATTTTATTTTATATTAAATATTAATTTTTATTTTAAATTATATTATTTCCATTTTTATAACTAAAAATTAATTTATTTACGGTTTGAATATAGTTTAAATAAAACATATTAACAACTAAAACGTATATCACATTTAGCAATTTGGTCCGTTCCCTGCATTTTTTCCCAACCCGACGCGGTTCGAAACTCACGGCAGACAAGGGCGCACGCGGGGCGTACACGCGCGTGGGAGCGACTACGCTGCGCGCTGGCGCACGGGAGCGGTAGGATTCGCCTGCCACGTTGGCAGCCCGGGAGCGGAGTGCGTCACCGCAGTGCGGGGGCCTGGCGCAACGTCTCGGCAGCGGGGTTGGCGGTCGTGGGGGGTGGCACGCTAGGTAGGATTTTTTTTTTAATTTGATCGGCGGTTTAAGACCGTCGGCAAGCCGCCAGAAAAAACCGCCGGAATTTATTTTCCGACGCCGTTTTCTCCGGCGGAATTTTAACCGCCGTAAAACTGTCGGAAAATTACAAAATCGCCGGAAAAGGCTCCATTACCGCCGGAAAAAGCCGCCGGAAATGGGCGTTTTTCCTGTAGTTATTTTATTCTAAAAATTGAACAATTATCATAATTATATTTATATCTAAGATTATTTTAGTAGAAATATTTAATTCCATTACCATTAATATAAGATCCATTTCCATTTACTTAATTTATTTAATAGAGAGTAGGAAATGAAAATTTAAAGGAAAAGAGAGGTGAAGGAGAAAAAATAACAAAAAATTTGGAGGTCTTAGAAATGATTTTGCAGTCTATCATGTTAAAAAAGTGACTCATCTCGTTGTATGTTACATTACCTTACCTCTCATTTCAATGATTTTATATATATTGTATTTTGGTCAAATTTTGTAAAATTTATGATACCTTAATTTTTAGCAAACTTTCATCACATAACTTTTGGTATATGATATATATCGTTAATATGTGTATTTAGATCTTGGGTGTTACACCATGTGAGTCCATCTCATAGCTCTTAAACATGTTAACCATGGTTGCATTATAATTAGCTTGGTACTAGTATTATCATTGGTGCTAGACCATTAAATGGTTATATCGAGAATTCATGCCTCATTTAAGTTTTGTCAACTGCCACCCAAATTTATCCACAAAATCTTGATCTGATCCGCTCTATCCTGGAGGCCTGCCATCTAATTTCTTAACATCCACAGATCTTTACATTGTTGCTAGTTGAGTTGGGTTGGTTGGTCATATCCCTATCCTTTCTCTACAAATAAGATTTTGAAGGATTGGATCTTAGATCTAATTAAGGAAAAAGTAGTCAAAAAATTCTCCTTTCTCAAGTTTCCAATTGTGCCAGTAGATTCACACAACTCAAATTAAACCAGGATGCCCAAAGCCTATTGATGTTGACCTTGTAAGCATGTAGTGGATAGATTTAAAGATAATTTTCCCAAAATCAATTGTAAATTCTTTTGGATATAATAGTTCAGGACTGCCCTATCATTTGTCACCCCAAAAATGTTTATGTTCGACATAAGCTTCATATAAATAAACTAATGCTAGGCTTTAGACACTAAGTGAGGGGAGACACAAGAAAGATGATAATTTTATTATCTTTCCTTTTTCACATGGCAATTAGGTCTCTCTAGGTAAAGAATCTCATGATTTTCTTATTGTCTATGATAGAGGTACAAAAAGTGAGGTACTCATCCCCATCAAATTAATAGTTGGGGGTTTAGAAGATTTGATTAACTTTATGGGAGTGAAAGGGACCCATTTATTATTCACTTTTAAGAAATATTTTCGGACCATATAGGAATTATTAGGATAGGGTTGGATTACAAGGAAATCCCAATTTTCTCTACAATTTATACTTGAATTATCCCTTAAGATTATGAAAGCCATGCTCATGGATTATAGATTTAATAACTAGACTAATATACCACTCCTCTCTAACTACACTAAAAAGCATCCTAGTCTTGTAAGAAGTAGACTCAGACCTCTTCCTACAAATTGTAATCTTAGGGGATATTTTATTATTGGGATGAAAGAACAAGCATAGCACAAGCACTAGAAGAATCAAAGAGCACAAGTGAGTTTTAATAACTTACCCATTTCTTATTAAAAATGTGACTAGCACTTCTATGCTGGTATTTGTAGCACTATCACACTTGGCTAAATAGGTCAAAATTGTTGCAACTCAAGAATCTAGATTGAGAATGTGATTTTTTATGATATTATTATTCTATTAATTTTATTATTTCTCCAAGAATGGTAGGAGGAATGCTAATTTTATTTCCCAAGTGAAGAATGTTAATGGTATTCTGATGGAGGATCAATTGGCTATTGAAGGAAATTTCCTTAATTTCTTTAACAACAAATAGAGGTATAGGAAGTGTGATTTGAGTAGATGGCCTTCAGCTTTGCATACTTTAAGTTCTGAAAACTTTAATTTCTTAAATTCTGAGTTTTTGTTTGAAGAAATAGAATATGTAGTTAAGGAACTTGGAGGGAATATTTCTCCAGGTTTTGCTGATATTACATACTCTTTTATTAAAGCTTATTGGAAGGTCATTAATAAAGATGTATGGAATGATATTCATCAATTCTTATCACCGGGTAAGATGTGTTCCAAATGGAAGGAGACTCTTGTTGTTCTTATTCCAAAAGTCAATAATCCCTTGGTTACTTCAAATTTTTGGCCTATCAGTTTTTATTTATCGATTTACAAAATTGTTGCCAAGATATTATTAAATAGATTGATGAATGTTATTTGTTCTTTGATTTTTGACTTGCAAGTAGCTTTTATTAAATGAAGGACTATATCAAATCATATTCTTCTTGTTCAAGAGCTCTTTTACAAATTTAGGCATTACAAGTCTAAAAAAGGATTGGTGGCAATTATGTTGACATTGAACAAGCTTATGATAGCATGGCTTGGGATACTCTAAGACAGGTATTGGAGTATTTTGGTTTTCCTCCTAAGTTTTCTCACCTTGTGATGGAATGTGTGGAAGATCCAAAGTTTTCAGTTTTAATTAATGGTAAAAAGTCCAAATGGATTGAGGCTAAAAGTGGGCTTAGGAAAGGGTTTCTGCTATCTCCATATTTATTTATATTATGTTGTCAACTCTTATCTAATGCTTTTTCTTAGAAAGGAAGGAGTTCGAGAATAAAAGTTGCTTTTATTGCTCCGAGAATATCTCATCTATTATTTGCGGATTATATTCTTATGTTTTTGGAAGGAAATATCAGGTTTTTGAAGAAAATTAAAAGGATGATATCTGATTTTTGCAAATGGATTGGGAAGAAGGTACATATTCAGAAATCATCAATTGTATTTGGAAAATCTATGCAACAGAACAAGAGGAGAGCTATCACAAAGCTATTTGGATACAAGGAGGTGAAGGAACTGTGTTATTTGGGCATTAAATTTTCTTTGAAGAGGTTAGTTTCCTATGATTTTCGAAACTTGGTGGAAAAAGCTACTTGTAAATTGAATGCATGGGGTAACAAACTCATATCATTTGCAGGAAGGTTGGTGTTGATTAAATCCGTGGTAATGTCTATTCCTTTTTTTTTTTGTAACGTATTCATTGGTTCCTTTAAGAATCTTAAAAGAACTTGATAAGATGTGTTGGAATTTCTTTGGAATGAACATGGTGGTAACCAGGGATTGTATTATGTTGCTTGGAATGAGCTTTGCAAACCGTTGAGTGCTGGAGGTCGAGGAGTTCATTCACCTGTTTCAATTAGTGGACCATTGAGAGATAAATTTTTTTGAAATTTTTTGAATAAACCTAATTATATTCTTATCAGGTCTTTAATTGCAAGATATGGATTTGATATTTGGCAAACAAATTCCAATAGGAGTTGTTCTATCACCTGGAAAATTCTATGTAATGGTGCTAAATATCTTTGGCCATTGATTAGGTGGACCATTACTTCAGGTACATCTATTAATACCTTAAGTGATATATGGGTGTTTGATAAACCATTTGATAAATTGCATACTTTTATTGTTGTATTGGGCTGTGAATTTCTAACTCTGGATAATTTTATTGAGAATGGTAATTGGAACACTGCTGAGTTTCTCAAGTATTTTGGAAAGTCATGAATTGATTATATTATTCAAATTCAAATTTGTCCAGAGTTATTGAATGACCGATTGGAGCTTCTTAGGAATTTCTGTAGTAAATCTATTGCAGCCATGGAGGAGCTACTAGAGGCTGATTACTGGAGTTGGATGAAAAGTTTGAAATTTTCACCTCAATCGAAGTTTTTTTGGTGGAGGCTACAGAATAATGCAGTCCCTACAATTGATTTTTTAAATGTCAGAAGGATTTTGGATCATAACTTCTTTCCAAGAGGGTGTAATGCAAGAGAAGATTTTAAACATGTTGCAGTTAGCTGTTCTAAACTAATGCTAGCCATTGATATGGTTAACAAATGGGGATTCCATGTTCTTGTTTTATCTTTGATATTGGATTGTAAGAATAAGTTGAAGTGCTTACTAAGGAGAATCCTTTTTTTTTTTGCTTTTCTTTATGGTTCTTTGGTATTTTTCTCTTGAAAAAGTAGGAACAATGTTATTCATAGTGGTAAAGAAAGTTGATTGATCTTTATTGCTTCAAATGTAATTAGTTTTGCAATTTTTTCTTCTAAGCTTAATCTTTATTCAGATCCTGGGCTGTTAACCAGCGTTAGCTATCTTCCAATTATTGACACCCTCCTCCACCCGAATGGATTAAGGTCAATATCGATGCCACTATTTTGCGTTCAAATTTGACAGAAGTGTGCTGAATTTTTAGAGATCATAAGGTAAGATTTCTCCTTGCTTTTGGATTTAAATTCATTCATTGGGATAGTGGCTATTTGGAACTCTTAGCATTCCAATATTTGAAGATTGTAATCCAAAAGTGGATGTTTGAAGCAATAGGCTTAATTATTGAAGGGGATTATCACAATATAATCAAGTATCTACAAGGCTCATGTGGCAAGATGGTTCCGACTACACGTAGTGATGAGATAGAAGACTTGACTTTTCTTATTTCATTTTTATAATAGGGATTGTAATAACATAGCTGAGTATTATGCTAACTATGCTGTAGATGGTGATTATTTCTAGGATGATTTAATTTGTAATAAGGTTCCTCCTTTATTTCTTTCTTTGTTAAAGGAGGAGGGTGATAAATTTTTTATCACCTAGCAGATTGTATTAGGGTTATTTTTTTATTTTAATACTAATTGTCGTTTATTAAAAAAAGCATGTACTGGACATTTTCTATTTGGTGTTTGTGTGTACTAACATTCAAGAAAATCATACTCTAGACTACTGGAGACTTTAAGATAGAGTAGATTAGGATGTCATATAATAAAGTCTATAAATCTTTATTTTTAATTTTCTTGAGTATGAGAGAGTGTGATTGTAATTGGGTAACTGTGCACACACACACAAGGGGAGAGTCAAAACATAAAATTTTAAAACTAATTGTACTGTATGACTTCCAATCATATGGTATGATTTGTTATATTATTTCCTCCATAATATAGTTAATCAAATCATGGCTTGTAATTTTGACCTATTCATACTATACGATGTTAGTTCATATAGATGACTGATAGTATACAAAATTGGGTTTATACAAATTTATCCCAAATGAATTCATTCATTTTAGTAATATTCATACTGTAAGATGTTAGTTCGTATAGATGACTGATAGAATACAAAATTAGGTTTGTCCACATTCATACGAGACAAAGCATGATTTGTATTAACTGCTCATAATGTATGATGTTAGTTCATATAAACAATTGACAATATACAAAATAAGGTTCGAACCATATCGTACAAGACTAACACATTTTTTTAAACTATTTATATAGTATAATGTCTGTTCATACAGATGATTGATAGTATACAAAATAAAGTTCATACAGGATCATACCATGATTTTTGAACTGACCCATTTCCTAGAGAGAGAAAGTTTTGTTTTCAAAATTTTGAATTTCTATTAGATTGGCGGCAGCGCCAGAGCTTTTGATCGGCCATTCGGCTTCCTTCTCAGGTGGTCAAAATATGGCCTATCCTAATGGTCGTCAATTTTCATCTCATCAAGAATCTGCGGTTGGGATTTATGACAGTAATCCAAAGATCCGTAACAATGGAGCAGTGGTAATCAAAGAACCTTGTGTTTATCAGACGAAAATTTCTTCCCCTCTTCGTAGTAAAGCAAAACAAGTGGTAACAGATATAATTGTTGGAACTCTGTCTTCAATTTTCAAATTTATAGCTAATGAAGTGGAATATTCTTCATATGGAATGAAGATTTTTGTCAATAGATTTGGGAATAATATCTCAAAGGAAGAACCTTCAGTCCAAGATGGTGAGACACGCTCATTGGAAGTTCGTGGGAATGTCCAAAAGACTTTTGAAGTTTTGAATTCAGGCCCGATAGAAATCGTGCGGAATCCTTGGACTAAACGTTCATATATCAGGGTGGACAATCAATCTTATCTGAAGATGGAAAGGCTATAAAACTGTTTGAGGCCAAAATTACTGAAAATTCTGAGAAACTCTAGAATTCAGTAGTGGTTAATGTTTTTGGGATGGCAATTCCAGTGCAAGCAATAGCTGTGGAATTTAAACGCCAATGGTCTCAATTTGGGAAGTTCCATTTGATGATCCTTGGCTCGGTGTGGCTGTTGTGTTCTTTCTTCTCACAAGAGGCTGTGGAGAAGGTAATTTCTGGAGGTCCATGGTTTGTCAATGGACACATTATTGGTTTAGATAAATGGAATGCTAAATTCTCCACTACATCACTGAAGGGTCTAACTTCACCTGTTTGGGTTAGACTGCCGAATCTACCACTGTTTTGTTGGGATGAGATTAATGTTGTCAGGATTGCATCATTGATTGGTTCCCCTATGCTAATTGATGGTGACATGTTCCAATGGGGAAGGAGAGAGTTTGCAAGAGTCTGTGTTCGTCTGGAACTAGACAAACAACTACCTATGGGTGTTTGGGTGGATGGGCCTGAAGGAAGATTTTTTCAAAAAGTTGAGTATGAAAAAATCTCAAACTTTTGTTTCAATTGTGGTAGAATTGGTCACCTTATCAATGTCTGCAAGGATAAGGGAAGCTCTCTAAATAACTGTGCTGATCCAGTTGCTAAAAGAGCAAGTTCTGATTTGCCAAGGAATGAAGATCATATTGAAAATTCAAAATATGGGCTCTAGATCCATGTTAGTCATAATAGAAGAAGGAGGGAGAATTTTCTACCTCAAAAAAAAAGAAGGTGGAGATAAATAAAGGCCTAAAAGGAGGATGGACTACAAAAAAAAAAATGGTGACTGGAGAGATATCCATTACAAATTTAACTTCAACAGAAGAAATTGTTGAAGTTGCAAAAACTGTTAGTACAGAAACTGAGAAGTTGGATAGTGGAGAAAATGCTGTGAGGGAGCTCAAAGATCCTGTTAGTGTTGCTGGAACCGTGACAAAGACCTCTGCTAATTTTGGAGTGTTTCAACAGAACAAATTCAAATTGTTGGAGGTTAGCACCGAAATGGAAGACTCAGTAATGACTGTCCTGGCAGAACCTGCACTAGAAAAAGGAGAAATTGCTATAGAAGCTGTTACTTGTGATGAAGTGGCTCATTCAAATTCTGGCAAAATAGTTGAAGAGGTTCCTCAAAATATGGGGAATTTGTGTTTGGAAAAAGCTAGTTCTGGATCTCTAAAATATAAACTATTGAAAGAACTCAAACACCTTGGGCCTTTGAACAAATCATCCAGGAAAAAAGCTGAGGGTTCTATTAAAGGGAAAAGTGGGATCCCTCACACCTCTTGTCCAAAATGACTTCTTTAGCATTTTGGAATTGTAGAGAGGACAATAAGAGAGAGGCCTCTCTTTATTTGAAAGATTTTGTGAAAAATTGGGATGTTTTTTTTGTTGGTGTTGTAGAGACTAAAATCTCCTCTTTTGATAAAGTTGAGATTAGTAAGTTGTTGGGTGATGAATGGGATTTCTTCTTGTATCCCTCAGATGATGCTTCTGGAGGGATTATTGTTTTATGGAAAGCAAATTTGGCTAAGTTCTCTCTGGTAGGATCTTCTCCACAATGTGTTAGTGGGAAGCTTGATATCTTCAACAAGGGTTCTTGGATGATCTCGACGGTATATGGCAACAAAAGCTTTCACTTAAGAAGGAGGTTATGGGAACAATTAGAAGGTTGTGGAGAGAAGGATATACCTATGGTAGTAGGAGGTGATTTTAATTGTATATTAGCCCAAGATGAGAAAAGGGAAGGGAAGAAATTCACATTTTTTCAAGGCCTCAAGAAATGAGAGCTTTCATGACAAAGATGGATCTTCATGATGTTGTCTTGGTTGGGCCAAAATTTACCTGGTGCAACAATAAAACCGAGAATGCTCGCATCCTTGAGAGGATTGATAGGTGTCTTTTGAATACTAAAGCCTTGGATGAGATCCATAATGTAGCAGTTAGGCATTTGGAGAGAATCGCTTCTGACCATTGCCTACTAGTCCTCAGAATTTGTAATGAAAAATCACAGCAGAGCAGATTTATTAGATATGAGGAGGTATGGGCCTCATATCCAGCATCATAAGCTATTTTTTGGAAGACTTGGAGTAAGCTAGTTAAAGGTGATGCTATGAATGTTATTAATGTGAAGTGCAAAAGGGTGTTGAAAGCTCCTCATCACTGGAGAAAAAAAAACTGAAATATTTTATGGAACTTAAAGAAACATTAAAGAAGGAGATATCCATTTTACAGCTTGAAGAGTCAAATGGCAAGGGGCTTTCTACTGAAAAGCTAATGATGTTAAGATATAAAACTCATTAATTCAATGTGACTGTGTCTAGGATTAACACATGGTGGAGACAAAGAGCTAAGGTGAGGTGGATTCAGGAGAATGACATGAATTCTAACTTCTTCCATTTCGTTGCTAATGGAAGAAGATTGGGAAATGCAATTTGATAACTAAAGAATGAAGATGGAATATTGGTAGAAGAACATGCTAATATTGAAGGAATTTTGTTTAAATTCTTCAAAGATAAATGGAAGAAACGGAACTGCCACTTGGAGGGATGGCCACCAGGTTTGAAATTTTTGTCTGAATCTGATTCTTTGATGCTACAGGCGGAGTTCACTTTAACAGAACTAGAATTGGTAATCCAAAATTGCAGCTCTAATGTTTCTCCTGGATTAGATGGAATTACATATTCATTTTTTAAAAATTATTGGAGCATTATAGGTAATGAGGTGTGGATTGCTGTGAACCAATTTTTTCAAACAGGTAAGTTATTTGCTTGGAAAGAATCCCTTGTGATCCTTATTCCTAAGGTGCTAAACCCGGAAACTCCTGCAAGCTTCCGTCCAATAAGCCTTTGTTGTACATTATACAAAATTATAGCCAAAATGTTGCTGAATAGGCTATTGAAAGTGGTTAGTGTACTCATTTCAGAAATTCAAACTGCATTCATTAAGGGAAAATCTTTATCTTCTCATATTTTATTAGCCCATGAACTTTTTAACAAACTCAAATTTTCGAAGTCAAAGAAAGGTTTTGTGGCTCTCAAAATAGACATGGAACAAGCCCACGATAGTATGGCTTGGGAAATGTTAAGATTGGTATTGGATTGTTATGGTTTTCCAAATAATTTTACTAATCTTCTCATGGAATGTGTGGAGAATCCTGAGTTTTTTTATCTTGATAAATAGTAAAATTATTGAAGGTATCAAAGCAAAAAGAGGGTTTAGACAGGGTTATCCACTCTCTCCTTTTTCTTTTATCCTTTGCTCTCAGATTTTGACTGATGATTTGTCTCACAACGGCAACAAATTGGGTGTAAAAATATCTAAAAATGCTCCTAGGATATCACATTTATTGTATGTAGATGACATACTCTTATTTTTTGATGCAACTCTTAAATGTATGAAGAAATTCATAAGGATTATAGCAGATTTTGGAAGCTGAACTCGACAAAAAGTTAATGAGCAAAAATCTGTTATCCTGTTTGGAAAATCTGTGAAGAAGAATAGGAGGAAGGCAATATCAAAGCTTTGGAATTACAGAACTATTAATGAGTTCAACTATCTTGGGATCAAGATGGCTCTTAGAAGATTGGTGGCTTCATATTTTAACTATATCCTAGAGAAAGCTGCTAACAAACTAAATGTTTGGGGCAAACATTCTATTTCTCTACCTGGAAGGCTAGTGTTGGTTAAATCAGTAATGGCTGCATTACCGATTTTTATGGCTACTCACTCATTGGTTCCAATGAGTATCTTAAAAGAGTTGGATAAAGCTTGTAGAAGCTTTATTTAGGATAAACAAGGAGGTATCCACGGTTTATACTATGTGGCTTGGGACAACTTATGTAAGAGTTGGAAGGAAGGAGGCCAAGGTGTGCATTTAGCAGTCAACATTACTGGTCCTTTAAGGAATAAATTTACATGGAGTTTGGTGAAAAAAGAAGAGTCGTTGTTGAACAAGGTTCTAAATGCAAAACATGGAATGAAGATTTGGGAAACTTCTAGTAATAGCAATAGTTCTACTTCTTTGAAAATCTTGTCAAGTGGAGCTCAAATTCTGCATAAAATTACAAGATGGAAAATTGCATCAGGGAAAGCCATTAACATTATGGAAGATGTTTGGATCCTTGATAAAAGGTTAGACATATGGCCAAACTTTATAGTGATGGGAAATTCTGATTTTCCTCCTCTTGAATCTTTTCTTAATAATGGTGTGTGGAACAAAGTGCTTCTCCTTGAATTCTTTGGAAAATCTCTGGTGGAAATTATTACCCAAATTCCAATTCAACCTGATATGGGTGAGGATGATTTAGAACTGATGTACAGTTTTTTAGGTAAGAGTATCACAGCTTTGGCTTTATCTTCTAGTGATAAGGAGATAGTGGAGATGGATTATGGGAGCTAGTTAAGAAAGCTAAAACTGAACTCTAGAGTGGAATGCTTTTGGTGGAGGCTTTTCAATAATTCTATACCCACTAATGCCTTTTTGATGTATCGAAGGTTACTTGGGCATGACTCATGTCCTAGGGGATGTGATGGTGAGGAAAATTCTGAACATGTAATTATAATACGATATATATATTTGTATTGTGTGTGATTTTGAAATGTTTTAACATCGGATTTCTTATTTCTGATTGATCTTGCAAATTTGTCAAAGTATTTTATTCGTATTGTATAAAACTATTTTTGTACTGTATGAATTATGTAGCATGCCGATCGTTATTTTGAACTGATTGCATAATATTTTCATTTTTCAATACATATCGTATTATACAATCTCTATATCATCCCAGACGATGTGTGTTCGTTCGTATGTACGCACCTAGATGGTTATCCAGGAAAAATTAGTTATTATAACTAATTGTATGTACGAACCACGTGTCATTTAATGTGGGGGATGAATCTAACTGTCATTAAAATGATCTTAAATAACTGATCATCCCGGATGAACACATGTTCATCTGTACGATCGTATGGTCAAAAAACCTGTACAAAAGGATGCCTTGTAACTTGCGTAATTATAAAAAGTCATTTCATTTTGAACATAATCGTTCGTACATACGAAATTTATTTTCGTACGTACAAACCCATGTATCGTATTGTACAAACCTATTTTTGTACGTACGAATGTCATTTTTCTTTAAATAGGAGGGATTTGGAATTCATTTTCATTCACTTCAATAGCCTTCTCCAATCCTTCAAATCTTAGCAATGGCTAGTTCTAGTAAGAGGGGTAGACTCACTAAGGGTCCATCTTCCAAAGGTGGAGACCAAAAATTTCTCTCCAGGGCTAACGAGGATTATTTTTCTTATGTTTGTTTATGCAAAAATTACACCCTCTAAAATCCTTCTTCAAGAGTATTTTAACTTCCAAATGATGCATCTTTTCGTTGCCACCTAATTTGCTTTTATCCTAACCCTGATTCACTCCTATAACAAGGAAACATTTCACTACTTTCTAGCCAACATGACCTTTAGTACTGATCAAAGTAGGATATGTTCTTATATTCTGAAGAAGCGGGTTGAAATAACTAAGAAAGATTTGGGAACCTTTTTGAACTTAAGGACTCAAGGAGCTAGAGCCCACACTTTGACTTCTACTTCTGATTTTGACTACACTAAAATAAATAAAGTTATTAGAGGGATTAAACAAGTATGTCATCTGCCTAGGGTCTCTACTTTGAACCAAAATGCTAGGATAATCCAGCATGTCCTTAGAACCTCTATAATTCCTAAAGCTGGTGATCGTATTAATATTACTCCTCTTTTGTCCACTGTAACTTATCTTATCATGATTGGAGAACCAATTAATGAAGCCCAACTTATTATTGATTATATTCACAGGCTTTCTGAAATTGGATGTCTCACATAAGAGGAATAAGAATATTGCTTTAGGACACCTAGTGACCTATATCCTTGAGAAGAAGTACAGTCTTGTTCATCCTGACCCTCAATTTGAAATGTCTATCTTCTTCACTGATGCTTCATTTCGAGCACTTTTTGGGAGAGATGATACAAGTGAGGATTCTGAGGGAGAAGGGGGAGCACCTGCACCTGCGCCTGCTCATGGACCTGGAGATGGTCCAACATTTTGACCGACTAGAGAGTCATTTTGATCAGCGCTTTAATCAAATTCATGCTCATCTAAATTAGGAGGATGCATAGTACAAACAGGACATGGGTTGGATTCGAGGTTAGTTCAACTCGATGAACACCAACGTGGCTATGATGAATATCTATTTTTCTATCTTCAACCAGCCACATCCTCCAAACCAAGGCCCCTCAGATATATATATGTACTTGTTATATGTTATTTTTGCCAATCCTTAGTGATGTGATGTGATAACTTTTGTAGTTTTTCTGTGATTGTCCTTTGCTTTTTTTTTTGATGCTATGTTATGGTTGTATTGATATCATCTGAGCGTCAATGTATCTCTATATTAATTTGATATCAAAAAAAATATATCTTGCTTTATTTAGTTGCTATTGTTCTCTGTTTGAAATATTAGTTTGCCTATATGATAATCCTGACTTAATTAATCTAAAAAGATGTTATAATATGATCAGTAATGTAAAAATTAATTTTATTAGAAAATCTAGTTTTTCAAAAATATAAGTTAATTTATAACTCGATTAAGTTAAGGCTATCAATCTCATGTTCTTTTTAAACATACACAATTTTAATATTATTATTATAATTTTGATGTCTTATTATTCTTTTATTTCTCTTTTCAATATAATTATCTTTATATTTAGATACGTCTAAGTTTTTAGATTATTGATTTTGGAAAGATCAATTAAAAATAGAGAAATTTACAAGTGTATAAAACTCAAAAGAATGCGCAATGATTCGCAAATTGAAAAGAGGCACAAAATTAGCCCAAATATAAAAAGATGCACAGTGTGCAATGAATATTGAAAAGATACGCAATGTCGTCAAACAAGTATATTGATAATGTTCTTTCCTCTATCTTTTAATATTCAATTTTAAATAAATCTAATGTTCAATTATATTTTGTGTTGGAAATTGACTTAAACTAATCTTCATTTCGTCACCTTTGTAATAATTTTAATTGTCTACATCATTTCATGACCTTGATATATTTATATTGTCTATATTATATTTTCAATTAAATGTTATGAATCTTTATTTTTCTCTAATGAATATTAATCTTATTATTGTAATTATAAATCAATCTACTTCAAGATCAATTTTCAAAGGCTTTTCATATGACTTCTTACATTTCTTTTGTTTTTCTTCTTCTCTTTTTGCTGTTGTAAAAAAGGGAAAGAAATATTGTTTTGCATTTAATTATTTCGTGTTGCATTTGATTGTTTCTTGTCTTGTTGTTTTGCTTTGTGCGTAGTGTTTTGTCTTGTGTTTTATTTTGTTAAAAAAATTTAAAAATTGATTTTTTCTTAATAAAACTTTCCTTATATTCACATGCTTAGTCATTTAGGGGGAGTAAAGTAGAAATTTAGGTTTTACAATTTTATTCAAATAATAATTGTTTTGCCATCATGAAAAAGGGGGAAATTATTGAGATAGTTGCTACTTAATTTTTGCATGTTTGATATTCTTGCAACTTGTATGTTTTTGATGATTCCAAATATTATTGATTTGATTATTATTTCTCTTAACAAATTTTGGAAGAATTATTTTTCTCTTGTCTGTACTAACATTTCAATGAAATCATACTCCAGATTATTGAAGATTTCAAATCAAGATCAGTTTAGAGTTTATTGTGATTGAATTTTGTATTTTTTATTTTATTGAGTCTGAGAGAATGTGATTATAATTAAGTAACTGAGCACACACACACACACTAAGGGAGAGTTTTAAAATTCATATTTTTAAATTGATCGTGCTGTACGATATCACTTCGTACGGGACAATCTGATCAGTTATTTTTTCCCCAACAAGCAATGGAACTAACATAAATGACATTATTTTTTTTAAGTATGGTTCGTATGAGATGATCCCAATTTCATACAAGGACGAATGTCTCAGGTTCGTTCTTAAGAACTGATTGTACGGGACGATCAAACCTTCGTATAAGGACAAGCGTTTCAGTTTCATTCATGCACGAAATTTTTTTTCTAAGTCCTGATCGTATGAGACGATCTCATTTTTCGTACAGGGACGAACTCCTCTATTTTATTCTCGGACGAAGATCGTACGAGACGATCTTAATTTTCATAGAGGGACGAAGTCCTCTATTTTGTTCTCGGACAAAGATCGTCGGGACGAAAATTAAATTTTCTAACTATTTGTCCCAAACAAACTTAATTTGTACCAGACAATGATCGGGTATGAAATGATTTCGTACCGATTCACAATAGGTTCGTACGCAACAATATTTGAATTATTCGTACGTACGAACATACAATCATATTGTACGATTGTGTACGCTCTAAATTAAAAAAGTTCAATTTTCTGGACAGTTTTTCGTGTCGTTTGTATAAAAGGCCCACTAAAACTGAAGTGAGAGAGTCTTTTCTACGTGATTTTTCAAGGGCAATTGAAGGAGAGAGTGTGGGAGAGTTTTTGAGAGAGATTTCTTGCATGTGAAATGTGAAGGGTTCATAAGATTACTAAAAGATAAGGATCTTCTTGTAATTATGGTTATCACTCTTCCTCTTTTATTTCTAGATTGCTCGTAAAAAGATCTTCCGATAAGATCCGGTTCTCTGCGACACTTGGGAAGTGTGAAAGGATGAAGGTTCTCTGCCTACACTTGGAGAGTGTGAAAGGATGAAGGTTCTCTGTCTACACTTGGAGAGTGTGAAAGGATAAAGGTCCTCTGCCTACACTTGGAGAGTGTGAATAGCCGATGGTACTTTGCCTACACTTGGAGAGTGTGAAAGGATGAAGGTTCTCTGCCTACACTTGGAGGGTGTGAAAGGATGACGGTTCTCTACCGCACCGGGGATTGGTGGAAGATATTTTTTGTAAAGGCTTCTCCGCCTTGTTGTGGGGGCAAAATGAGAGACACTTTTGGTATTAATATAATACCTGAAGAGGGAGTCTTCATAGAGTGGATGTAGGTCATGCTTGACTGAACCACTATAAATCTTTGTGTTATTTAAATTCCGCATTTTATTTACTGCAAGTTATTTATTCGTGGTTGAAAAGTTCCATTTCAAAAACTTTAATTAACTTCCTTTGTGAATCAACCGATTTCACTTATAAAATCCAAGAGAATTTTTAAAAGTACCAATTCACCCCCCCCCCCCCCCTTTGGAAAAAATTTTAATGGTATATCTATTTTTAGTATATTTTATTTAAATATTACATCAATCTAATGTCAAATACATATTATAATCTTAGGTTTCACACTTTCGTCTACAATATCAACAATTATAGAAATCAATCCAAATTTGCCAGCAGCTAAAGAAATGATGGATTGGTATAAATTTATTTTTTAATATATTGATTTATTTATTTAGCTTTGCTTTCTTATAAGTTTTATTTTTTTAATATTTTTTAACTATATAGGTTTAATGAGACTGAATTTCGACATACATCATCAAAGTTTGATGGATATTTAATGACAAATTTATTAAAAATAAATACTTCAGACCTATCATCAGGAGAGGTAATATATATATATATATATATATATATATATTCATTTATTTTTTATTTTTTCATAACAATATGCAATATGACACATAAGGAAAAGAAAATTGACTATTAAAAAAAGAAGATAGAACCAACATGACACCTCGTCCCCCTTTTTACATCACTAAAAATAGGATTATAATATAAAAGAAATACTAAAAAATACAGCACAGTGAAATAATTGAGATATGATTTTTTGATATTTTCCTATTGATTTGAATTTAATTAGAATGATTATATAGTTAGGAGTTGACTATATCATTGTTTTTACACATGGCACATTTTAACAGGATACCTAAATGATGGCTGACCCTCTTGACACAACGACATCAATAATATTCATCCGATCAAAGATTGAACATATGGGATTATAAAGCCCAAACCACAAGACATATTAGATCAACAATGATCTAAACAAATCAGGATCGTCTCACGAATTTGAACAAAATGAATGGTTCTAATTTTAATTTCACCCTCTAGCCATCAATAGGAGTCATTTAACATTTTATGCATAATCCATTCAATTCACCTAATAGATCTTCATCTAATGGATCTAGAAGGATCTACATGTAGGGATCATCCAATCCAACCTATGGATCACCTTGGATTGGATGTTTCCTTCTTATTGTTCCACCCCTCAAAAAAATTAAGATTGAGTTAGATAATTATCACTATTCAATGTGCTACTAATACGGTCTTTTGATTGGATTATACTCAACTAGATGTAGGCAGTGATTTCCCTTTAGATAGTAGGAGCTAAAGAGGGCTATATCAGATTATGGAAAATCACCAAAGAGTTGTCACCTAAGCTCACTCTAGATTGGGTTTGAAGGTTGTTAGAGGGCTAGGGAAAATTAGCGAAACACTCAGGAAGACTTCAATACTCTCAAGGAATGGAAATAAGGAACCATGTTATGGAAATGTTTTTAGTATTGATAAGCTTATTAGAAGAGAATGTAGATTCAATTTTAGCTAAGAGTCATCATACCAAGTAATTAGGCGGATATGGGATGGTGCAATAGGGTTCATGCAAGTGTTTGGAGAATATTGAAAGAATGTGGTAAGCTAGATAGGAAGTTAGAGTTGATAGGAATATAAACAACTTAGTTTGGTGCCAATTTTGGCCACCTGAGACAAAGCCAAAGGTTGGGCTAGAACCTAGGATTCACATAAGATAATGCATGCAAAGGCTTAGCCCAATTTGGTTTAAGAGGCAATATGGTTCATTTGATTTTTTTTTTTTTGTGAGCTTAATTTACTAATGCACGCTAACCCAAAGGCTAAACTTACTTGGACTAGTGTAGGAGTTTATAGACAACGAACACGATCAATGGATTAGGTTGACTGAATCTAGGTAGTGAATTAGCTCAAGGGAACCCCTTTGGGTGCACTTGATTTAGCCTATTTGCTTAATCCAAGTGGGCCTAAGGGTTGGGCAGACAAGGGTTCATTTATATGGACCTTATTGACCAAGGAGCAGGTGTTGGGAGTCAAGGGTCCAAGGGTTAATCTTGAATGCAAAGGATAGCATCATATGAGCTATTTGGTCAACCAATGTTGACTTATCCCAATCAATGGGTTTTATGGATCTAGGAAAGCTCATGTAGATGTTTAAAGTTGATTGGAGGGCATGTTAAGATCTAAAGCATGACCAAATGCATGAAATATACATTTAAGGAAGATTTAGTCAACATGGTGATTTTTGGTCAAACAAGGTCAACTATAGGATATATGGGCCCAAACAAGTTTGAGTTATTGTTTAGGATGTTTATCATGCATTGCTTTGGTTTAGAAGAACATGAATACAAGATCTAACAATTTAGGTCAAATGGGCCATATGGACAACATGACCATTCATGGTCAACCATAGGTACAAATGGGTTTAAACACACTCAAGGACGATTGTAGGAGTCCTAGGGATCAATAATAAGGTTTGGATCCATGATTAAATGATATTTCATACATATGTTTAAGCTTTAAGGTTGAAGGGTTTTAAATGTCAAATTTGGTCAACCATAGACCCCAATGGGTTCAAATAATTCCAATTAAGATTATGAACAAGTTCAAATCAAATCGGAGGGTTTACAAGGAGGTTTGAACAAATATGCCATGTTGAGTGGCAAGATATGTAAATATGAGTGACTTTAGAATTTATGCTTTAAGGTTTATTATCTATGGATTGGAAAGGCATGGAGGCTTCCAAGGATCACTATGTAGGTTTTAAGGAGGTGATAGATCAATATGCAAGTGGACATATCAATTTCCAAATTCTTCATCTAGGGCTTATACTAAGCTTAGGGTTTCCTTATGAAAGGAGCTTCCTATGATTTAAAATTTTGAGTTTGGAATAGACCATATACAAAAATGAGATTAACAATCCGCTCCATATGTGGTGAGATAAGATACAATCACTGCTATGGAACACATGCTTAAAAGACTTGCTACTCATCCTAAGAGAATCACAACTTGTATGGGGCGTTTGCCTTCATGATTCACCCAAGATATTTATATCATATGATTCATTTAGTGCAGCTGCCAGCTAGGACTTGATCGTGGCAAACACCTCCAAGGGCTTGCCACTCAAACAAGGAGTTATTTTACCCTAATAATTACTATTATTTTCTAACTATTCATTCAAATTAAATGATGAATAATTGAGAAACAAAACAAGAACATAAATAACATGCCTATAACAAAAATAAAAATGAAAGTTGCAATCAAATTATACAATTAGGATTAATACCCATATCAAACAACCACAATCACAACCTGTTGGAATTTTTATATCATAATATAAAAGGTGGAAATAAAAATTAGGATTTTTAGAAAATTAAATTAAAACATTCTCAATATTAATTTTCTTAATAAATAACTTTATAATATGAAATGAAGAAAACTTTACCGAAATATTGATTGAGATTTGAGATATTCTTCTTCGAAACGTTGATTGAGACCGTAAGCCTTCTTCTTCTAATCAACCCACAAAATATATTTTAGTGAGTGGGCACAATCAATCAATTATTGATGAACACCTTTTCTTTTGAATCTAATTTGTGTTCTAAACACAATTTAATCCTTAAAAAAAAAAAAAAACAATGAGAGCAACATTCTTCTCATACATATTCTTCCATCTCTCATGAAGGAATTATGTATCATCATCTTCATGTAGAACTTAATTCTTATTTATAAGAAAATTTTACATCTTTTCATAAGCACCTCTTAGTATTTCATGAAATATTTTTAATTAATATTAAAATGATAATTATCATGACACATCATCAATCTTATCTTTAATCTTATCTATATATTTTTAATATTAAAAGATATTTGATGATAATTATCATGACACATCATGACTTATCATTAATCTTATCTTTATCTTTTAATATTAAGAAAATATTAATGATGAGTCATCATTATCTTCATGAAATATAAAATTAAAAGGTGATCATAAATATGTTACTAATGTGATCATAAATAACATTATATTATGTCACATTCTTAGTGTTTTCAATATATAATAGAGCTTAGGTGATGAAGAAGGGACCTATGGACCTATAATTCAAGCTCCAATAAATTTGATTATTAATTTAACTCTTAAATTAATAAATTAAAATTATTAATTTCAATATTATTCCACTATAAATATGAAATTGCACTCTTGAAATTATAGTATAATTTACTCAATTAAAAAATTGAATCGTCCATTGATTTAATCATTACATATAAAATAATCCTCCATAAAAAGTTCATAATTAGAGCTAGGTAATTCTGTCACCTCACTAATTATATCTTGATCCTTGAATTCCAATTAATTCTCTAATGAACAATAAACTTTGTGACCTCGTCACAAAATTTGAGCGCTCAATTGTTCAAGTTCTGAATTAATTATTCAAGGGAACTAATTTTCTAACTTTCAAAATTGAAAGGAAATGGATTCCATATCTGTATATTAACATTCCCAACCATTTGTTTCATTGTGTTTTTGAAATACAAGGATTGAGTTTATTTCTTCCAAACTATTTCCGAGTAAATAAAAAAAACTAAAAGTCACAAATAGGAGTTTATTAATAACTCAGGATTAAAATTGTTTTATATATGATCATCTTTATGATTAATTTTAAATTATTTATAATTAAAACAGAATTTATTAGATAATTCAAAATTTATCTGGTCCAGTTCTATATAATCATATTATATAAAATACCTCCATCCTTAATATCTCCATATTGAATAATCCAGATAAAATTATTCCATTCTTAATGTTGATAGGCCATACTAATAATATTTAATTATAGATTCCAACTATAATTAATAATTATGAACTTGTTTTGATTATTATCCATAATTCAATCCTCTTGTATATAATTATATACTGAATTATGGTTGCATAAATAATCATGGAACAAAAATATTATATCAAATGATAATATCGAAACATGCTAAACTTGTCTTTAAATATTTATTTCTATAGAAAATATATTACAATAATATTTCTTTAGGGCACAACCCTAACACAACCATCATACGGTGATAAGTAATCTATTTGTTTAAAAAAATTGAATGAATGAGTGTGAGTGCACCGAAATTAATGAAGTTATGTTTGAGGAAGAGAGTTGTGAAATAAAAAAGAAAATAATAACAATCTAGTCGCTAGGTTAATGACAACAAGTACCACACATACAAGATGCTGCTTGCAAAAACAGCCCTGGTTGGCCAATCACCAGATGATTTAACTCCATTTCTTTATTTTTCTTTTTTTTAAACATCCCTCATACAAAATTGTCTTCCAATGTGCTTTTTCAAAATATTTGGCCCAAAAGTTTCTAACAACAATCTACTTATCTCACAATGTAATTGGTTGTAATGAAAAAAGCAGATACATTGCATTGATGACCGTTTACTATCACCAAATAACGAAGTAAATATTACAGAAAGCATCACATGAAATCTTGGTGCACCTCTTCTTCCACTCTGCTACTATCCCTGAAAGGAGGCTGACTGATTGAAGCTTCCTCAAAAGGTTTGTCACACTCTTCTTCTTTGTACAGATACTCACTCTTCTTCTTTGTACAGATACTCGCTCCATCTACTCTTCGATCTATTCCCAATAGCAACACACTGATCTTTGCCATCCTGCAAGATTCCTGCAACCATTTTCATAATTACAACAAATATATTTATTATTCAGCCACACATTTTCTTAACTTGCCTTTTTTTTTTTTTTTTTTTTTTTTTTTGAGAAAAGAGTCACCACATGCATTTGTAATCGGCATTGCAGAATCTTGGAAATTCTTTGATGGCAGGTTTTTTCTTTCTCGTTGTCGACCACATTTTGTAAGGTTTTACTGCTCCTTTGTAGGGAGCTCTGTACTGACAATGGAAAGAAATTGGGTTCCTAGTTTGCATAGGAGAAATACCAAAAGAAGAATATTGGTAAAATTAACTAGGGTGGTGAAGGACGCATCTCTAATTCAACCCAAACCAATATGGAAAGCCAATCGACAGCCTTTTTTCTACTTCAAATTAAAAAATTTGTACTAAAAAATCGTTTTAAGAAGCAATAAGAAAGTCATCCCAAAAGAAGCTTCAATCTCAAACTTCGTTTGGGATGGTTTACTTGCTATTTTCTACATCAATTTTCTAGCACAAAAAATTACTTGAAAACAACAAAAAAATAGTTGTAAGGAACTGTCTTAAATGAAGCCTCAAGTGAAACTAAATGGTGAGTTATCTAGAGCAATCCCATATAGATCTGAGCTCAGCTCAAGCATTTCGATTAGTTTGACTGAAGAAAACGGATAATAGATGGAACTAAGCAGACGCTGGAGGCTTGAAGAACATTGAACCAAGAATCTCATTTCAGCTATAGCAATTTTCACTGTATGCAATACTGCAGTTTAAATGAGTGTTTAGTATATATACAGATCAGTTTAGCTACTATGAGAGTCTGTAGCAACAATTTAGTTTTAAACATGATGGTGATACATAGCATAGGTAGTTTTGATCAAACTGTTGGGAGAATAGATGAGGGTGTATCTGCTCAATGAGTAGAGTGGCTGTCACTATTACCCCCATGCAAGGTGATGGTGGCTTGTTGAACCGTCAGTTTGGCAGAAAGAAGATGAAAGTACCATGTTAATAATGGTTTAGTGAGAATATTTGTCAAACAGGAAAGATGCTAATCTCTTGAGACTTGATGTGCTCAAAGAAAAAAATGATAGTTAATCTCAATATGTTTGGTTCTAGGATGAAATATGGGATTGTTTGCTAGTGCTACAGCTGACGTATTGTCACAATGGATATCTATTGCTTGGGATATTAGTATATAGAAGCTCTAGAGTAGACGGCGTTGACAAATTATATCGATAGTTGCTACCGCCAATGCATGATATTCTGTCTTGTTGAGAATATGAACACTGTTGGTTGCTTTTTGACACTCCAAGGGATGAGGTTTGGTCCAAGGTAAGAGTATTAGCTAGTAGTGGATTGTTGGGTGGTAGCATCACTTGTCCAATCTGAATCTGAGAAGGATTAAAGGATAAGAGGGCCAAGTTTGATGGGTAGGCCGAAATTTAAGGTTATTTTGATGTAGCAGAGAAGTCGTTTGAGATTCAAGAGTGAAGAGGAAGTGGATCATGCATTCGTTGGCGAAGTTGGTTGATGGAAAATGATACGTCAGGTCAAGTGATTGTTAGATATTTGAGAGAACCAATAAGATTGAGAGATAGACTGAACGGCGATGTGACAGAAGATGAGATTATTAGGGTTTTGGTTGGAGTTCGACTGCCGATGGACTTGCAGGAGGTCATTCTTGCTTTGTTGAGCATTGTGTGTTCATAGGCAAATTGTGATAAGAAGAGACCAGTGAGCGTTTGGGTGATGTTAATGCCTAGGAAGTTTGTTGTTTGGCCAAGATGCTTCATTGAGAACTTCTGGCTAAGGTTGTTGATCATAGTATAGGAGTCGGCATAGTTACAAATAAGAAGTATGTCGTCCACATAGAGAAAACTGTAGATGAGAATATTTTTGGTGTCGTGAATAAAAAGAGAAGGATCTGGTTGGCTTTGTTTGATGCCTAGGGAGAAAGAGATGAGTAGAGAATGTATGAAACCATTGATAAAGAACTTGTTAAGACCATTAATTGCTTCGTGTAGTGGGATATTGGGAATCTTGAAATCCTTGGGGGTGACACATGTACACTTACTTCATGGAGAAATGCCTTGGAGACATCTAATTGATAAATTTGCCAGTGTTAACCGAGGGCAAAGGTGAGTGAGATACAAATAGATGGCATCTTTACATCAAACTAAATGTTTCACAATCATTGATGCCGGGTTCTTGATGTTGGCTTTGCATAACAGAATGAGCATTGTATTGAGCAACAGTGCCGTCGGCATTTTGTTTGGTACGGTATGTCCACTGATAACCAATAATATTGTACTTGGGAGGAGGTGATGCAAGAGTTCATGTATCTTATTGCTGAAATGCAAGAAATTCTGCAGCCATAGCATCATCCAGCACTTTGGATTTATTTGCTTCATTGAAGGAGGTAGGATGATGTGATGAAGAATTGTTATGAAGTAGATTGAGTAGGGGGTAAGGTTTGAGGGATCAATTTTAAAGTCTTGTTATCATGGGGTGAGGTGAGATAGGTGGTGGTGACAGCTGGGAATCATTGGGAGTGATGTGTAGTCAAGGCGGTGACTGATATGTAGGGGAGGAAGGGGTGGTTGGGAGAGAGGTGGAGGAGGTCTGCTGTTTTGTAGGTTCAGATGGTTGAGTTGGTAATATGGTTGAAGGAATGGGTGGTGTGGGAGTAAGAAGATATGGATTGGTTATAGGTGAGTCTGTAGGCTTTGTTAAAGAAGACAAGTGATGGAAGGGAAAGGTAGCTACGTCAAAATTGATGTGACAAGATATAATGATTTGACCATTTTGAGGATCAAGAAACTTGTAATCTTTGTAAAAATCAGAATAACCAATGAATACATTTTGTGGAGTGAGGTACTAGTTTGTACCGATACAAAGCTGGGAGCAAAGAGAAGCAGGCACAACCAAAAGTGCAAAGTTGTGGGTATTGTGGATGTTGTTTGAACTGCAGTTGATAGAGAGATTTATGGTTTGTAACAATTGATGGCATTTAGTTGATTAGGAAGACAATAGCCTGAATAGTGTCGGGTAACAAATGATAGGGAAGGTTGGCAGTGACGAGCAATGGTCGAGATGTTTCAAGGATATGCCTGCATTTGTGTTTAGTAAGGCAGTTTTGGTCTAGTGTGTAAGTATAGCTTATTTGATGTCGAATACCATGAGTGGTGAGAAAGGTTCGATGTTCTTTATTTAAGTATTTGGTGCTGCCATTAGTTTATAAGCAACTAAGCATTTAATTTTGTGGGGCAACAGATTTTCAATGAGTGTTTTAAATTGAATGAAGTGGGATGGTACTTCTAATTATTTTTGCTTAGAAAATAACCACACAAAACACGAGAAGGCATCAGTAAAGAGTAAAGACCACGTAGTAATACTTGATTAGAGGTAACTGGAGATGGGCCTTCAATATCAAAGTGAATTGTTCTAATGGAAAATATTTCTGACTAGTAGATTGTACAAATGCAAATTTGTGACCTTCAAAACCTTATAAGAAAAGTAAACATGAGTATTAGAAGGAATGAAAAGATGGCGATTGCATTTGGAGAATGTACTTATGACTTGAGGATGAGGCTGACCAAGGCGGTGATGCCTGCGAAGGTCCAAAAACGCCGATGCTATAAAGGCAGAATGACCATGTTGCTGAAAGGATATTCAAAGGGGATAGAGTCCATTAAAACAGAGTCCCTTGAGTAAGAGATTTGCTTGGCAATCCTTGATTTAAAAGCCAAGAGTATAAAATGAAATCGAGCATTGTTGTTAGAGGTTAGAATGGAGACAAAAGCCAGATTGTGAGAAAAATATGGAATTTAGGGTAGTTGAGAGAGGCGAAACTTATTCATGTATTCATTGTTAAAATAGTAGCAGGATACATGCATTGGAAGAAGATAAAGAAATGCAGAGCCTTGAGTCAAAAACATATTCATGTTTCATTGCTAAAACAGTAGCAGTATACCACTGCTATAAATATATCAACAAGCTTAACATTAATACATCTAACGGTTGAAAGGAGAAATAGTTTGTTATAAGTAAATGGCTATGATTAAATGTTCTGCAGCTGTAATGGGGAATCTGCGAGTGGAGCAGGTCTAGAGCAGTTGAGGCTTGAGACTTGCAATGAATATATTTGTTGGCTGGATCAGTAGCTTTATCAACGGTTGGGTGTGAGAAATGGGAAGGGAGTTGTCATTGCAATTGTGATTTGATCCATACCATGATCGATAGTTGGTTGAATAAGGCTATCCAGTTGACGGGTGAGGTTTTATAGGGCACATGCGTCTAACAACCATTCTGTTTGAGGATTGGAGGAGTTAGCTAGAAGAGCTCTTGGAGCGGATGGCTGAAGTGAAGGACTGAAGAGGATGTTTAGGCGATACTAGGAATTTGAGACTTGGTGACCATGTTTGTTGCAAGTTTGGAAAATGACTGGATTAGAAACAAACCAATTTATGTGAGTGCTTGGTGTATCACAATGAGTTTGCTGAGAAGAGTGTCTATTGTGGACATGAAATGCTCTGCTGCATGTGTTGTACAAAGACATATAGGGATCTACAACATGTAGGTGTTATTTGGAGGCATCAGTGGTTAGGTTGATTTTTTGCTAATGAATAGAGAGAAGAGATCTTCTAGAATGATTGGTGTTAGTTTGGTTCTGATTGAGGTTTTGAAAGTTTAATAAGAGGAAGGTAGACCACTGAGAGTGTGGAGGATGATGTCTTCTAGATCACTTGTGGATCCTACAAATGTAATATTGCCAATGAGGGTTTTGATGGCAGTTGAATATTCGATCATTGAATTGTTTTCATAGAAATGTTATGGAGCTCATTTATTAGCTAGATACCTTAAGAGTTGGTAGCTTAAAAGCAACGTTCAATTGCAGACTAGATGTCCTGGCATGACTCGAGGTGAAGAATATATGGTAGGACAACAGTGATGAGAGTAGAGTAGATTGTTGTTGCAAGGTTATGACCTGTAAGTTAAGGCCTCAAAAGACGGCACAAACCCTAAGCACTTTACATCATACTTATAGGGAAAAATTATGGCACCGAAAAATAAGCGAAATGTCAAAATTACCGTTACAATCAAAATTTGTTCTAGAGCACTGCCCCTGAAAACCTCGGCAGAGGCGCTGCCCCTTGACCCCGCAACCTAAGCAGGCAGATCGAACCCCGCAAGGGGTAAATGCAGAGCAAACAACCACCGACACATGATAAATGAACAGTGGTCAAAGACATAAACATATAAGGGTCGAGCCAAATTTGAGGCAACTCCAACAGAAATAACAAACATGAGGGAGGTTGGGATTGAAGTTTCCTTAGTGGGTATTTGGGAAGTTTGATCGCCGGGTTGGGAAGAAGCTGATTCATCCATAAGTGGTCGTTGGGAGGATACAGCTACCATGAAGAAAACGGATATTAGATGGAACTAAGTAGATGCCAGATGTTTGAAGAACAGAGAACCAAGAAACTCTCTTTTTTTTTCAACTATAGTAATTTTCATTGTATGCAATACTGCTGTTTACAAATCTGTGTTCAGTATATATACATAGTTTAGCTATGATGAGACACTGTAGCAACAGTTTACGTTTACACATGTAGGCTGATACAATTTAGGTAGTTGTGATCAAACGTTTGGGAAAATAGATGACGGTGTGTCTGCTCCATGAGTAGATGCAGTGGCTGCCGCTATTGGACTGGCATAAAAATTTAATTAAACTTTGATCAGTTTTTTATGTTTTAATAAAGAAGAAGAACAACAAAATATTAAGCTATTATTGGAAATTAATTATCTTTAAGAACAAAGGTTAGCCAAGATTGTGGTAATTTGATTCCGTTGTTTTATAAATCTAAACCTAAATCTAAAATAAGTATTATGAAAATAAAAATAAAAAATTAAAAAAAAAAGTATTATGAAAAAAAAAGTATTATGAAAAGTTTATTAAAAATAAAAAAATAAATAAAATACATAGAAAAGAAAAAAAAGAATTATGAATTTTTTATTAAAAAATAAATAAATAATATATAATTAAAAAAGGTATTATGAAAATTTTATTAATTTAAATTCTTCACTTCACTTTCTTCTCGAATGGGGCAAGAAATAAATTTCAAATTATTTAAACGAATATTCAATTACTTTACGATCATCTTATTTATAATTTTCACCTCTCAATTTTCACCGCTTATTTAAACGAATATGCTTTCATTATACTACTAATCAGCGGGAAATCAGTACTTTTTTTCTAACCCTAGTTTTGAGCAATCACACAGCTTATAAGTGAGTGAGAGAGAGACCTGGATCGCGATCTTCTCCTTCCTCAACGTAAATATCATCTTCTACGGGATCTAAATACTCAGACCAGTCCGTCCTCCGCTTCGGCAGACAAGCTGGTTCGACGCCAAAGGACAAGGCACTGCCTATCTCCGATGCAGTGAGGAAACCGTCCGATTTAGGTGATTTAGGTGAGAAAGAATCGCAATCACCGGATTCCTGCTTTATCCTGGAGAGATTGAACTCCTGAACAAATTTGCGTATGTCGCGGGCTAGGAATCCACGAGCGTGGATCTTAAGCACCGATTGCCTCTGGTTGCAGACTGCACACACCCACTTGTTGTTGCTCTTCTTCTGCTGCTTAACCTATTCCAGCAATAGGCAGAAATAAACATGACAGGCGGATGGCCGAGAGAGAGAGAGAGAGAGAGAGAGAGAGAGAGAGAACCTGCATTGTGGAGCATTGCACGCACTGCACGGCGATAAAGAGGATCGGCATTTTTCTGTTAGGGGAGAGAGGGCAGCTTAGAGAAGAGGAAATGGAATGGGAGCAATGGGAGTGAATTATCTGATTTCTTTGACTCCGCCGGCGAAATAAACAGCGAGAAGGGATTCGGCGTAGTTCCATGTACACTCACATCAAAATAGCTTAACGTACACTAAGGATACAAACAAATAACAAAGTGCCACGTTATAATATGGTTTTTGAAGTAACTGACGCTAATGTTTATTGATAAATTGTGCGAATTAACCGAACATGAATTAGAAATTTCGAGCTTAGAAATCAATGAACGGACGGCGCGAACAATTCAAGATTAATCATGTAAAACTATAATTTATTTATATCATTAACTTCTGCTCTTCGTTTAACTTTTCATTTAATACCCATGGATGCTTAGCTTGGTTGGTGGCCGAGTGCGGTTGGGAACCCTCAACCCGTGCTCGATTCCCTCGGGCGGCAACGCCCCTCTAGGAGGGACCCAATGAGCGCGGGCCACGAGTAGTAATAGGTGTGAGTTGCTCGTCTAGGTCAGCCGAGAAGATTAGTGGACATCACCAAACGCGTCACAAGCTGACTTGGCAGCGGGCCGATACTCCTCGTTCCAAAAAAAAAAAAAAAACTTTTCATTTAATGGCTCTTTAGTTGAGATACAATGTGGTGAAAAGTATTTTAAATATAAAGATTTTAAAATTTTTCATGTCTGGTTGGAATACAAACATGAGCAAAGTGAAGTAAAAATAATGTAAGCTATTTTAGTTCTTTTTTAAGAGAAAATATTCACCCAAAAGCAAGCCCTCTTGATCGCCGTCCACCGCCATCATCACTTGCTACCCACCACTGACAGTCCCTGCCAACCCCAACGACCACCATAGTTTGTCATCTACCACTGGCCACCATCAACCACCATCATCGTCGGTGATCGCCACCACACGTCGTTGGCCAACACCACCGCTGATCGTCACCATTTTCACCCACTAGCTACCACCACTTGCAACCTCCACCACATGCAGTCGATCTCCACCGCCGTCACTATCGCCCACCAGCACCGACCGCCACCGTCGGACACCATCGCTGGCCTCCACCAACCACAACCACCATCTATATCGTCACCTCCAACATTGTCCTCCACCATTTTTTAGACTTTACATTACATTCATTACTTTTTTAGGACATTTAGGTCAACTAAGGCAAACTAACATACAAATTACATATATAAGACTCGAACTTAAAACATTTTGATAAGTAATCAAAGCTCTCAACTTGACCAAGATGAGTTGCGTACATTCATTCATCATTTTGATCCAAGCAAACAAAAAAACATGTGTTGAGATTCGTTCACTATGAATTAGGTTGTTAAACCTAAGCTTATGTCCCAAGGCTATCTAAGAGGGGTTACACTATCCCCAGTGCTGGCAGAGAACCTTCATCCTTTTACACTATCCCCAGTGTGGGCAGAGAACCCTTCGGCTGTTCACACTCTCCTAATATGGGTAAAAAATCCTCCGTATGTTTACACTTTCCAAGTGTCGGCAGAGAACCAGATCTCCTTGACAGATCTCCTCACAAGAAATCTAGAAGGAAGAAAAAAAAGAGTGAAGTAATCCCAAATCACAAGTAGAGATTCTTACATTTGAATACAAAGCGAAGCCTTCACGCTCCAGTGATAGGAATTCTCCTTTGAATGCTCTCTCACACTCTCTCCTTGACTCTTATTTGAATAGGCACGAAGATCAATGAGCTAAAAGATTGGGTGGCAGTCTAAATTGGACTATATATAGGAGAGACAAGAAAAACCGTCGAAAACTGTAAATTTTTCAAGTCAACACGAAATGAATCGTCATGTACAATCGTGGATCGTCCTGGACGATTTTATTTAAATTGTCGAAAACGATCCTAATGAATATTAATACGAACAATGTTCGTACACGATCATCGTCCCGTACTAATTAGGTTCGTCCGATACGATCCGTTGTACCATAGGCCAGTTCCCAAAAAACTGCATGAACATAACCAATTTGGGTAAGTTGGTTCACATCGTCTTGGAATGAACAGGACTTCGTCCGAACGAAATTTTTATAGAGAGCAACTCGTTTTGGCACGATAATGAACTTCGTCTGAACGAAATTTTTACAGAGAAGAATTCGTCTGGGGATGATTTGGATTTCGTCTAGACGAAATTTATATAGAGAAGAAATTGATGAATGCATGAAAATTTTAAGAATTTCCTAAACTCCCCCCCTGAATTGATGAATGCATGAAAATAAGGAGGCTTGATTCAAAAATTATTTTTATTTTTAAAAAAAAAAATTATACAAAGCAAAACAACAACATAATCACAAAAATAAAATAAACACAAATACTGACACAAGATACAAGACTCACAAGACACAAAAAATAAAAATAAACACAAATACTAACACAAGATACAAGACTCACAAGACACAATTCAACAAATAATTTCTCCCTCTTTTTGATAACAGCAAAAAGTGAGGAAAAACAACTTGAAATGAAAGCAGAGATATGAAAATCATTTGATAATGTAATCTTATCAGTGATTGAAATAAGTTATGCAAATAAAATTAAAACACTAGACAAATATTAGAAATTCATATAATTTAAGAAGTGATATAACATAGATAATAAAAAGAATTTATCAAATACATGAGTCAGTTTAGACACTAAGATAGAGAATATTATTGCAATAAGGATGAATGAAAAATTGTATATTTCAAATTTCAATATCAATTATAAATGAACATAAGATCAATTTGAATTAAGAGATTAAAAGAGTTTGGAAAGAAATAACTACCACATGTGACGTTTTGCGCATCTTTTTCATAGTTGTGGCACACTTTTATGCATCATTTTTATTTTGGGCTTTTTTTGTGCCTCTTTTTCACTTTGCGGACCTTTGTGCATTCTTTTTAATTTTTTTTATTGTACTTTTACACAATTTGCAAGTGTAATTTTATTCTTTCCAAAAATAATAATATAAAATTTCAAATCTCTTTAAGTGCATAAGTAATGATTGATAAGTGAAATATAAAATAAGAAAACATCGCAGTTGCAATAATAATATTAACAATAATACAGTCTAAAGAAGAGACATGAAATTAATAAATCTAATAATATCAAGTTATAAACATAACTTAAACTTAGAATAACTAGATTTTCTAATGAATTTAATTTTTCTTGCAATTTAGGTTAAAACACGATTAAGATTAAAAATCTGATGAATTACATAAAGTCTAACAAATATTTCAAAAGTAAATTCAAATCAAAACACAAGAACTTATATTGATATCATTTTAAAGATTACAATGATTCATTCAAGATATCAATACAATAGCTAAAATAAAGAAGAAATACATCAAACTACAAATCAGTAACTAACACATAAACCATAACAACACAAACACAAAACATAAAGTGCAACAATCACTCGGACGGTCCCTGATCTGGAGGAGAAGGAGGAGCACCAGCAAAGAGGTTAAAATATATACTCATCATAAGTACATTAGTACTAATATCATTCATTTGCTCCCTCATATAGCCTATGTCATGTTGATATTGAGTAGCCTGCTGCTGTAAATGAGTTTCAATTTGATCAAGGCGATGATTAAATGAGTCTCTAACTGATCAAATCTTTGAACCAAATTCTGATAATTTGATTCATTTGCAGGAGCATGTGCACCTTCAGGCTCTTCTTCTGTATCACTGATGACATGTGCTTTTCCTGATTCCTCCTTGAAGATCGCTCTAAATGATCCGTCATTGTAATAGAGCGATTCTTCATACTCTTGATCAGGATGAACCAAGTTATAATTCTTTTGCAGAACATAGGAAATTAAGTGTCCTAAAGTAAATATTCCTTTTTCTTTTCTATTATGCATGGCAAATTTCAGAAAGCCCACAAAGGTAGTCAAGAATAAGTTGGGTTTCATCTATAGGTTTATCGCTCATGATTAAGAAGGTCACCATGGAAAGAAGTAGGGTAATATTGACTCTATCACCAGCTTTAAAAGTTATAAGAACATGCTGGATGATGCGTGCATTACGGACAAGACCAGATACCTTAGCCACATGCTCAGTTAAATCATTTCCTCTAATCACCCTATTGATTTCATACCATTTATATGTATCATTGGTGATTAAGGTATGAGCTTTACTCCCCTCAGTCTTTAAATATAGAAAATCTCCTAAGTCGTGTTTAGTGATTTCAACTTTTTGTTTGAAAACAAAGGAGTGAATCACATAGTGGTCAGAATTGAATGACATATTGGCTAGAAAATAGTGGAAGGTTTCTTTGTTATAGAGGTGAACCAGAGTAAGGATAAATTGAAACTGAGTCGAAGCAAATAAATGCATTACCTTAAAGGTAATATCTTCTTGAATTAAAATTCGGAAATGAGTGATTTTGGCAGAAGCAAATCTAGGAAAAGAATCCTCATTTGCTTTGGACAGAAAGTTTTCGGACGAATTCCTATGAGGCTTCTTGACTAAGACCTTTTGACGCTTGCTTGAACTGGCCATTTGAAAAGTGATCTAGAGTAAGAAAGGAGTTGAAAGTGATGTTTAGAGAGTGACAATTGAGTTGAAAAGATCGCCTATATATTAAAAAACGATTCGTTCATACCAGACAAAAATAATTCGTCCCGTACGAATTTTTGATCATCCTGTACAAAAATATTTCGTACAAACGATTTAATACGACCAGAATGAAACAGCTTTTCACAATCAATGCAACTTACGAAGCATCCTTTCGTACAGACTTTTGACCAATCTGATCGTACAGACGAACACCTGTTCGTCTCGGGACGATCAGAACTTATATCATTTTAATGACAGTTGAAACCGTCCCCTACATCGAACCGACATGTGTTCGTCCAGACGAACCAAAGGTTCGTACAGACGAAGTTCATATTAAAAATTATCTTATCCATTCAACTATTCCATTCATTAGTCCCGTCGTTTGAAAAATATTTCATCCTGGACGATCGTGACGATCGTATAGATGAAGTACATTAAAACTGCACTTAAAACAGTTCAAAATCCCACAGTTTGTCATACTACACAAATGGTCCCGTAAGAAACTATTTCGTCCCGGACGATGATGACTTAAAAAATTTTTTGCACTCAAATAAAAAAAAACTACAATTCAAAAACAAAATAAAACAAAATAAATACCAAAAATCACACAAATAAAATCATAAACACATAAAAAACATTTAATTAATAAAC
>NW_021319694.1:1317782-1369683 GCF_001605985.2 Dendrobium catenatum | reverse complement strand
TTCGTTATTATCTCAACAAGGTGGTATCAGAGCTCTTATTTATAAGTCATAGTTATAAACTACCTTTTGATTAATTAATGACTATATTTGGAAACTAAAACACGACCTGAGGGTTTTACTCTATTATTAGACCTCCATTATTATGAAATATACATTTTATTTTTGGAAACGCATTGTTAGCTTCTTAACAGTCATTTGATTATCGTATGTGGATCTAGCCATGCAAGGATATAATAAACCAACTAGATTAGTTGGATGGAGTTAGAGTTGATACCTTTGTAGACTGGAAGTATGAGAACGTTGACTATAGCATCAACTATACGCCAACATGCTTGAATAGTTTCATTGTGCTTTAAAATCAGAAGACTATATGCGGTTTCGTCACTTGGCAAAAGTAGGAAGGTTCACTATGAATTAGGTTGTTAAACTTAAGTTTATGTCCCAAGGCTATCCAAGAGGGGGGGGGGGTGAATTGGTATTTTAAAAAAATTATCCCTCTTGAGTATGTTGAACCAAAAATAAACTTTAATGAATTTTTAGAAAAAGTTTTTCAACCACAATTTTTGGAACAAAAACAAAATGCGGAAAATAAAAAGTAGTAAAAATAAAAGACACAGGATTTATAGTGGTTCGGTCTAAACCAGACCTACATTCACTCCCTGGAGGCTCCCTCTTAGTATTGCACTAATACCAATAGTGTTTCTCCTTTTACACCCACAGTAAGGCGGAGAAGCCTTTACAAACAATCTTTTCACCACTACCCGGTGTGACAGAGAACCGTCATCCTTTTATACTATCCCTAGTACTGGCAGAGAACCTTCGTCCTTTTACACTATCCCTAGTGTGGGCAGAGAACCCTTCGTCTTTTTACAGTATCCCTAATGTGGGCAGAGATCCCTTCGGCTGTTCACACTCTCCTAGTGTGGGCAGAGAACCCTCCGTCTGTTTACACTTTCTAAGTGTCGGTAGAGAATCGGATCTCCTTGACAGATCTCCTCATAAGAAATTTAGAAGGAAGAAAGAAAAGAGTGAAGTAATCCCAAATCACAAGTAGAGATTCTTACATTTGAATACAAAGCGAAGCCTTCACGCTCCAGTGATAGGAATTCTCCTCTGAATGCTCTCTCATACTCTCTCTTTGACTCTTCTTTCAATATGCACGAAGATCAATGAGCAAAAAGATTGGGTGACAGTGTAAATTGGATTATATTTAGGAGAGATAAAAAAAACCGTCCAAAACTGCAAATTTTTTAAGTCAACACGAAATGAATCGTCCCGTACGATCGTGGATCATCCTGTACGATTTTACTTAAAGTGACAGAAATGATCCTAATGAATATTGGTACGAACTATGTTCGTATATGATCATCGTCCCGTACGAACTAGGTTCGTCCGGTATGATCCGTTGTACCATAGGTTGGTTCCCAAATAACTGCATGGACGTAACCAATTTTGGTAAGTCGGTTCACATCGTCCTTGGACGAACAGGACTTCGTCCGGACAAAATTTTTATAGAGAGCAACTCGTCCTGGCACGATAATGAAGTTTGTCTGAACGAAATTTTTATAGAGAAGAATTCGTCTGGGGACGATTTGGATTTCGTCTGGACAAAATTTTTATAGAGAAGAAATCATCCTGGCACGATTATAGATTTCGTCTTAACAAAATTTTTACAGAGCCTATTTCATCCTGGGAGAAAAATAATTTCGTCCTGGACGATCAGGACTTAGAAAAATTTCCTCCAACTCCTCTTCGTTCCATTGCTCTTACGGGGAGAAAAACTAACCTGATCGTCCCGTACGAACTATGTTCGTCTCGTACGATCAGTACAAATTTGTAAGATCTCCTTAAGTAAGTGTGTGTGTGTGTGTTTATTCACTCAATTACAATCACTCCCTCTCAATTCAAAGAACGATTTAAAGCTTCAATTTGCGAAGAATTGTATGCTGAATTTGATTTGAAGTCTTCATAGTTTGGAGTTCAATTTTTCTGAAATGTTAGTACACACAAGAGCAAAAACAATTCTTCCAAAAAGTGTTAGGAAATAATTGCACATAAAATAATAATATTTGAAATCATCAAAACTATACAAGTTGCAAGAATGTAACATATGTAAATAGCAACTCTCTTAACAACATGAACTTACATTTATTTTACATTATATGTCTTTTACACTTATTCCTTTGATCTTACATTTCTTTCACACAGCATTGCTTTTACTCTACTTTCTTTTTTTAGCCAAATAAATAGTTATGAAAAATGCATAGCTTGAAAGGATTTATGGATAATTCAATGTACATAGACATCACCTTCACTTAATGTAAATTACTGGGACGAACAAATCAAAAGGTGCCACATCATATATGGTTCTTGAACTAACCGGCGTTAACATGTAATGATAATTTGGGTGAAATACCTGAACACGAATTAGAACATTCACGCTTAGAAATTAATGAAGGGGACAACAAGAATGAGTCAAAATTAATCAAGTAAAACTATATTTTTTTTATATCATTAACTTGTGCTCGTCGCTGTAACTTTTCATTTAAAAAAAAAACAGAGTTTTATCTTGTAAAAGAAAAATACTTATAGAATAATTTATACAATACAATGGCTAGGGCTGTAAAAAAATTGAGCATTCGACATGATACTCTATGCTCGGCTCGAGAAATGCTCATTCATGATCGTTTAATTAAGTAATCAAACAAATTTGAATATTTTCTTAAATAATCAATGCTTTAATAAATAATAAATGAGTATGTATTCAACTAATTTATGTTCATGAACAACATTGTCCAGAACTCATGAACATGCTTGATATGAAGCCCAATAAGAAGCTCCTACGAAGCTTGATTCTTGTTTGATATAAAAATTTAATAAATATTCTTATTTTAATTTTAATATATAATATTAAGTTATTCTTGAACAAGTTTACTTATAAGAATAATTATAGCTCATTTATTAATGAACAAGTTCATTTGGTAGTTCAAAAATACTCACTAGATGTATTTATGTACATGCTTGTTTGTTAGTTCAAAAACCCTTACTAGATATGTTCGCAAATAGTCTCTTTTGGTTGTCAAAAATGCCCACAATATATGTTCATGAACATACTTGTTTGTTAGTTCAAAACCATTGCTAGAAATGTTCGCAAACATGTTTGTTAGTAAATAAAGTTTGTTTGTTAAACTAATAAACATCTAGAAGTAGAGCTCATTTATAGATTGATAAGGCTCAATTGTTTAAAACATGAAAAACATGAAACAAATATAATATAAACTCAACACAAACCAAATATGAACATCCATCAACTTGAATGAACCAAGCTTGAACACGAACAAGAAAGCTCGGACTATGATCATACAAAAATGAACAAGATGATAATAGACGATCATAAATATGAACAAGCACATGCTCGACTCAGCCCGAACTATGGGCCAAAAACTTAACATAATTAGGAAACTTGAAATGGTTTGCATAGTTTGATTTTTTAAAGAGAAATTTTACTCTATATGCCATTTAATATTAGAAATTGAATAAATATAATAAAAAATTATTTTTCTAGGAAGAATATGCTTAAAAGTTGGTTGCGAGCTAAAATATCTCTATTTTAAGGAAATAAAAGTTAAAATCCATGCAAGCAATCACATGAATATTTAAAGAGGGTGTGACAGTATAGTGTAGTATGGTTTTGAATTATAAAAAATAATGCTTAAGGCTCAATTTTCCCAAAACAATGCTTTTTTTTTTGAAAAAAATTAACAAGCCCCACTTAATATAGGTAAGTATACGTATAAAATTAAGTGATAAAGTAGATATCAAACCCACGAGGAAGTAGGTTTTTTAGTAATAAACTGCGACCATTACTTTAATTACAAAATTATCCTACTTAAATAAAAATGTTTGTTATGGAGATTCAATTTTGAATAATGGATACAATATTTTTAATAAAATGTTGAATGTAAATTACATATCTTTCGTAATAAAATTCTTAATTGTGATGTGATTTGAAGCATATGCATCCATTGATCTTTTTGGAGCTTGTAGGGGTGAAAAGGATATCTTCTGATCTCCTATAATTATATCATCTCCTTAAGAACCTAGCATATTTTACATCCTTTTGTCTATGAATGCAAACATATTATTACAATATTCATGGTTGTTCTTGCATTTCTTCGTCAATGCTATACATCACACTGAGCTTAATCTATACATATGATCACTATATGTATTAAATAAAGAGCAAGATATTACTGAAAATGTCTTTAACTTTCAAGCATAAAAAATTGCATTAATACTTAATATGTTCTCTATATCAATCTAAAACTATGAATTTAATTAGACACAAGAAAAGATAAGCGAACTCATTTCTATGAAAATTCTAGAAGAATGAAAATATAATAGATTGATATCACCAGGAAGGTTCAATATATCTACTTTACACTCCTTCCTTAATTTAAGGAGTTACTAAAACAAATATAGACTAAACACTATAATGATTTTATGATATACTTCCCTACGTTCTCTTAATTGTCATGAAAGAGAGATTTAGAGAAATACTCTTAAATGTATTAAAATTAAAAAAATGACTGAACTCCCTTACAAATATAATAAAAGGAATATTTATAGGATAATACAAAGTAAGTAACAAGCACAACGACACTTAAGCGATTGGCAGCACAGCGACCAATAAAAGAACTAACACCATTGCGTTGCAAGTTTTGAAAATTTAATTAATGGAGGTTGTTAAACCTTGTTAAACTATCCCTAGGGTACACCAAGAGGAGGGTGAATTGGTTATTTAAAAATTTATTTAAAATA
This sequence comes from Dendrobium catenatum, assembly GCF_001605985.2. Lineage (NCBI taxonomy): Eukaryota > Viridiplantae > Streptophyta > Magnoliopsida > Asparagales > Orchidaceae > Dendrobium > Dendrobium catenatum. The sequence continues at coordinate 1,364,862 of NW_021319694.1, read as the reverse complement.
AAAAATTTCAATAACTTAAACTAAACACTTTGATCACATAATGTGGAAGCTGGTAAACTTTATACTAATTAGAGTGATGCTGATGATAATTTAATCCAATCAATTAAATGTCAACTTCAACTTTTTAAACATGCACTTTTTTATGAAAATAAATTACATAAAGTAAATCAAGAAAATAAAATTAGAATGAGCACAAAAGAATTTTATTATTGTTCATTCAAACAATGACATACGTTCACTCCCCGGAGTCCTCCACTCAAACTATTGCATTAACTCTTAGTGTCTCTCATTTAGCCCCCACAGTGAGGAAGAGAAGCCCTTCCAAGAATCACTTCTACCAACCTGATGCAATGAGGAAACAAAATTTTTTTCACCCTCCTGGTGAGGCAGAGAACCTTGGAAGCTCTTTTTATCCTCCTAGTAAAGGTAGCGAACCTGAAAACTTTTTCACCCTTATTGTGAAGTTTTTTCACCTTACAATCCAATTTTACCCTTCTAGTGAAGGGAGAGAACCCTAGCCTTTGACCTTGAAGCATTTCTTCCAAGAGCATAACTAAATATCCATAGAACCCTATGGAGGAATCAAGGTATAGCTTGCTTAGAACGACCATGTGAAAACGCTTACACTACTTATCCCTCTCATAAAAATTACCTTCTCTTTCTCCACCCTAAAATAATAAAAGAAATAAAAAATATTATCAATAATTTTTTTATCATCAAAATCTTAAGCTCATGATCTCAGATTGTAATAATCTCCCCATTTTTAATGATGGCAAATATTTTTAGTTAACTTTGTAAGAACTTGTATTTTTTCATAATCTCTCCCCCCCCAACAGTAGATGATTTATTTTTGAAACAACAGGAGAAAGAAAACTTTTTGTTATTATTTTTCATTTTTCATTTTCATTCATTTTTTTTATATATTTAAAAGATGAAAATAGAAATCATAAAGAAAAGAAATGATAACATAAAAAATCACAAATTATAATCAACCATGTACTCCCCATTTTGACATCACCAAAACAGAGAGAAAAATAAACAAAAAACACAATCTCGATAAAGACTACAAGAAGGACTTGAACAAAACTAATAATTCTAAAAGTAGGATCTCTAAACAGGTGGTGGTGGAGGATGGAAATAGTTTTGAATAGTGTCAAATTACTCACCAAACCATGCCATGTTAGTATCATGTTGTTGTTGCTATTGTTGAATGTAGTTTTCCAGTTAAGACTCTAATTGATCAAAGTGCAGGTGTTAGTGCGGTGCTGGATGCTCTCCCCTTCCTCATAAAATTTTGGTTCTTATTTAGGGTGATCCAATTAGCAATGACTAAACACGATATGGAAAGATCCATTGGAATAAAAAATATGGAATTTATCTCCTTGTTTGGGATACGTAGGCCAATATTATTAGTCCAACACATAAGGAATCAAGTGACCTAGTGCTAGGTTGTGCTTATGATGGGTTGAGTGTGAGCGAAGGGAAGTGAGGATGTATAAATAAGAAATTATCATTTAGGATTCATAAAAAATAATGCCATCCATAATTAAGTAGGTGACTACAGATAAAAGAAGAGTGATATTTACCCTATCTCCATTTTTAAGAAGAATTGAATTTCAAACAACATGATGGATGACATGAGCATTTTGATTTATTGATTGGATAGTGGATGGTGTTGGTTTAGTGGAGCATTCCTAATGGCTAGATTTAGAACACTCCAGTCATAGTCTCCCCTAGATGATAGGACATGGGGTTGAACCCCTTAAGTGGATAGGTAGAAGTATTTAACAAATATTATTTAGTAATTTGTTCATGTCATCGATAGATATATGAAGTCATTGAAGATAAATTTTTAGATACTCGTAAATTAGTGAAAAATTTATAAAGCACTTCAAAATTAAAATGAAAGGCTATGGTGAGAAGGAATGAAGGAGTGCTTGTAAAAAAGAGATCAATTACCCAATAATAAAGAATTAACTTGTAAAGAAAGCAGGATGGGGTAATTTGGGCTTCCATGTATTTTTGATAGGAAGATTCATCTTCCAATTTTTGAAACCAGCCATCAGCAGTATGATAGGTGGAACTACCTTGGAGCAACTAAGAATATCGCTTACCACTAGCCATCAAGAAATTTGTGGGTATGAATATAATTGGAGATTAGGAATAGAAGGATTGAGTGAGTTAAACTTTAGAAATTCCTCCATACATATTGATTTTTAGTAGATTGTACCATAAGTTCAATGTTCCTACTATACAATCAGAAGAATTCAATCGGTCTGGACCAACTATCGAAAAAGTGGTCAAATAGTACAATATAAGTAAAAGAAGTGGTCAAGTTGCATAGAATAATTACAATTGCATTGTTTGATTAGCATCATTTTTGATGACCTTCATTATAAATGATCATCTCACGGAGTCATCTGTATGACCTTGGATTAAAATATTTATATAGTATGAATAGTTGTTCATACAATACAAAGATGTTTTTGAAAGTTATATCAGATGAGTTGTGCATATCTTAGAGTACGAATAAGGTTCATACATTACAATGTGATTATTTTTCTATTTTATTTTTAATATGATGTGTGTGTTGATTAGGGAATAACTAATAATAAGCAAATCACACAAAACGTTTAACAGAAAAAAAAACAAAAATATAAAAGCACATAAAACATAAGTTCTCAAGCAATTGATTTCATCTTGCTCTGAATCAAGCATGATTGTCAATCATATCTAGTATTGTCCTCAGTGAGCTTAAGGTGTCATAGATTAAGGGTTTAGTGAATATAACTTTCAATTGATCATCTATTGCTATAGGATGTAACTCAATATCTCCCTTGGCAACATGGTCTCTGATGAAGTGGTGTCTGATGAAAGTTCTATGGACCTCTAAAAGAGCACCATGCAAATGGGCCAAGTGGAAGTGACAGATTGGACCATACATATGATTAAACGTGGAGGATAGTGGCTCTCGCCTACGCACCTCGATGGCTAATAATATATATGGCCTAATTACAATCATGGGTTTCCCCCACCCGATACAATAACTTTAGTAGGGTTTATCAGATGTCAGATCAAGTTTCCCACGGGCGCAAGCCCCCGTGGTTAATTATATCCCAGACCAGAGCTCAAGAAGACTCTCGATTAAGGATCATACATTATCTCTTCCAAAGTGGGATTGGCATATAGGGCTAAGACTAGGAAGTCCTATCCAAAGGGAAGAAATGTCCAATTTGGCTCAATCATCATGCATGGTTCACACCAACATTTAGAGGGTCTAGGGTACTAAAAAGAAACTAAAAAAAAAAGAAGATCAAGCATCTAATCACATGCATGAGAGAAGGATGGAGGTGACGTCATCCATGTGACGTAGATAAGTAGGATTTTTAGTCCCTGAAGGATAGGAAACTTACATACTATTTAAGGCATACTATGAAACTGAGAGTAGTAGCCTCGAATCATAAATCTATATTGGGTTTAGTGTTTTACACACATCAAAACTCGTGTCCTAACTAATGCAGTGCAAAAAAAACCTTGAGTTACCCTGGCCTGGATTAGGAGCCAGCTAACCACCTAATCTATTCAAAACCATGCTATCAAGTCAATTATGAGAGATGGGTGGGTGGTAAATTTTTTTGGAAATAGGACTGACGTCTTGAGGGTTTTCTAATTGGTTTTGAACTTATGTTGGTAGATGCTCCTAACTAATGCAATTAAAATTTTATTTTAATTAGTTTCTAATGGAATACATGCTAGTTGAAGCTTTTGAATCAAATATGCTTGAGATTTTAAAAATAGGCTTATTATAAGAAAAATTTTTAGAAAAGACTGGGCCTTCCCAGGTCTGGCACTTCATCCTCATAGGCCAGATTATTCGGACTGTACCCGCAGGTAGGGAGGTGTCGAAAAAGATGCAGCATTATGCATGCGACCCCGGACGATTTAAGTAATTCCCTAGATTCGTTAAGTTTCTAGGTTATTTAAATCTTAAAATTTTAAGTATTGGTTATGAGTAAAAAAATTTTTATAGTCCTTCAAGAGCCTAACGAAGTCCAGACTAAATCAAAAGCAGCATGTAAATCGCCAATAAATTAATAAAAACATGCAATCCTAGAGGCAATCAATATCCATCAAACACATCAATATAATCAAATTAATTAAGTAAATATCCATAGGCCAACTATCCTTAATTACAACCCAGGGTCTACAGAAAATAAAGTGGCCGGGCACCACTGCCAACAACCTGGATTTCTAAGCCTATGATTGACGCTAATGACTTTGAGTGGGATATTGGGTCTTTAATCTTCAGTCTTTTTTGGATCTTTTCTCCTTGGACTCCTTTGATCTCTCCTCCTTGGACTCCTTGGATATTCCCTCCTTGGACTCCTTGGATCTCTCCTCCTTGAACTCCTTGGATTCGTCGTGGCTTGAATATCCAAACGAAGAGACAATCTCTCCTAAGAAGGGGTATTGGCTTTTATCTTTAGATATCTAAAGCCATCCAACTTAATCTTCCAAATAGAAGAAGACTCTCCCCTTTGAGGATGCCTTCTTCTTTTGGAGTTCGAGTTGGATACGAATATCCCAAATCAAAGACACTTTCATAACTCTTTATAATTATTACAAATTTTTATATTAAATAGAAAGCAGTAAATCTAAAGTTACCTACACGGTTATCCTAATAGAAATCTAAAGTAGTTTTATATGTAAATGAAATAACTCATCACAACCACATTCTTGGCCATGATCTTAATTACTTATGAGGGCTAAGCAGCTTCTGGAGCACTTGTAGCAGTTATTATTAATGATTTTATCCCTCATTTATTTAGGGGGGAGAGCAAGCACCAGCATAAAATAATATTAGAAATCATGACAGTTTCCCCCCTTTTGTATTGCATGAGCATGGTCACCTACAAGAAGAACAATATATATATTGTTCCTAACCTAGGGGTAGAACTAACACACATAACCTTAATTCCCAGAGTACAGTAAAAGTAAGCAAACACGGTAACAGTTCATCACAGCATGTAGTGAAAACTACAAAAATTCTGTCACACAGTAGAAAAGGAAACACCATCCTAGCCTAAGTCTAGAAGTGATGCCCTAACAAATAATTCTATGTGTGTGTAAGGTTTGTGTGATTGGGATAGATCCTAAGTTGGGTAGTTAATTAAAGTTTCTTAAGGTTATAGTTTGTTAAGGCTAGAAAAGAAAATTTTGATTAAAATTTAAATATTATTAATTTAGGGTCTATTTAATTTAATTTAGTTTTTTAATTACTTTTAAATCTTAGGGTTGTCATATTTGAAGTTCAAATTGTATTAGCCAATTTTGGAAACTCCCGGGTCCTCCTATGTACTAAGCTAAGAGGGTCCGAAAGGTCACTATGGGAAATAGGCTAGGTTTGGGGTTCCTAACATTTTAGGTAAATACTAGACCTTAGGATGAGTAATTATACAGTTCATTTACTGGATTTGGAATTTCCTATGCAAAGTTATGAATTTTCCATGTTTCGGACCCTAGACAATAGGTTGGGGTTGACATGAAAGTTGACTTTTGGATTTAGATTAGTTTCTAAAATCCTAATATTTTGAATAAATACTAGACCCTAATTGGAGTTGAATTCAATTGAGTTTTCCTAATTTTTATGTTTCTACAATTAGTTATAAATTTTTAAAGTTTGGGTATTTATGGAGATTATCCAAATTATCTAATTAAGGGGTGATTTTATGGTTTTGATCCAAACCAACTTCAAACTGATTGGAATCACCCCTAAAGGTTAGGAATGACCTGAAAAAGTGTTCCCAAGTATTTAGGGAAAATTTGGAATTTTTAATAATTTTTAATGATTTATTAGGTGGAAAAAAGGTAATTTCTAATTAAGGTTAAACTAAGGGTCAGATTGGGGTCAACTTAAGGTGCCCTATTTATCTCAGGTTAAGAACCTAATTTTGAATAATTTGAGATATTATAGGTATTTTTTTGAGTTAAAATATATTTATTGTAATTTTTAGAACGCTATCAGGCCCTATTTAACATGTAAATTAGGGTTGGTTAATTAAGGGATCTAAAGAGCCCTAAAAATTCCTAAAAAAGTTTTGAGATGTTTATAATGTCACTAAGTTTAAATGTTGTAGTTTTCATGTCAATCAGAGATCTATCCTAGCTCATAAAAATATTCTAAGTTAGCTAGATGGGTCCTTAATTTTTGTCCTTAGAGTGCCATTATGTTATAGGAATTTAAACTGAAGTTTAGACTAACCCTTGAGTTTACAATGCATGGTAACACACAAAAATAGTAAACATACCATGTCATTAGATCTAGGAGATCCTAAACTAAGTGCTCGTGCATCCCACGCATGCAAACTATGACAAAAAGAAAGTAAATACATCTAATGAAGAGATTAGTGGGATTGAGACTCAATCACCCACTAATCCACCTCCCCCATGATTGCTCCTCACATATACAATCCATGTTTAAAATTTCATTGGAGTGGATCTCCCAAAATTAAGATTTAAAATATAATTAATTTTAAAATAATTTTAAAAAAATAATGCTTATGAATATATAAATATTTTTTAAAATAAAGTAATTCAAAATAAATTAATTTGTAATAAGTATAAATAGGAGAGACCCACTGACCAGCCAATTGAGGTTTCAAAGTAATTTAAAAATAATTTGGATATTAATTATTTAAATAATTGCCAAATAGAAGTATAAGACAGAAATCTATTAGAAAAAGGAAAACTACTATCTAAAAATAATTTAAAAAAAAAGTAGTCATTTTTATAAAAAGTTCAAGGTATTACACATCAAAATTAGAATTAAAATGAGAAAGTTATGATTTTTGCAAGTTTAATACATTAAAAGTAATTTTTAAATAATTTAAAATAATAAACACTTAAAATAATCCTTAAATAAAGCTAAAAAAAAGAAGCATAAGGCCTCTAAAATTTAATATTATACTCAAAAAATGGATCAAAATTGAATTTTTTACAAATTTTTAAAGTTAAAATAGGTTTTAAATATTGTAGTTTATTTAAAATCGGCGGCTAGGGCTACGTGTCGAACGCAGGTTCGCTCCTGAAACTGCAGAGGCGGTGCAATCATTGCCCGCAATTATTGTGGGTTAATTGTGGCAGCGGTCAACACTTGATCGATCCGTGTGGTATCAAACGGACGGCGCAGATTGATCCACGAGACACGCCTAACCGTGCGGTCAACCCCACGGTCCAAACAGAAATGCAGAACCACAAGATCTCTGCCATTGATCTACTGATAAATGGTGGAAATCTCGCCTGACCGAGCCTAGGGCGAGTCCAGAGACCGAAGTAATAATTCGCTTCGTTCTCTCAATCTACCAGATGGAATCTCATGAAATTTTAAACCTAGATATTATAAGTGAAGAGCCTTCATGGGGGATATTTTTTAAGATCTAAAACTCAGTATATGAAAACCTAATTAGATCAAAGTGTTTCTAACTAGGGTTAATGATTCACCTTGATTCAATGGACGATTTTGACCATATAAGGGCTCGTTGCACTTGTAGACTGTCCACAAATCCTTTCCTAGTTGATGTCGAGCTCTGAAACTCCTTCGATTGATGGGAAGAGGCCTTGGACGTCTCTTGGCCTCGGTTCACCGGAGATCACGTCGCCGACGGCTTGGGGTATGAAGGTGGAAATCTCTAGGGCTCTCACACGAATTCTCAAGGAGTTTGGTGGTCGAGAGCCAGAGAGAGCATGCAAAAGTCCTTCCTAAACCCAATTTTTCACTATTTAAACTCCTAATCAACCAAGGGATGGATAGGATTGAATCACATGTCAAATAGGAGGGAAAATCTCAGGGATTGGCCGTGATTTCAATTTTGAATCCAAGGGTAATGAATTTAATACATTAATGGATCATAAATTGACCTAAATAGGTCAATATAGCCCAAGGAAGACTTGGGTTGACCAAGTCAAGGGTTGACTTGTACAATCTAGTCAAATAGACCCAAGGAGTTAAGGGATAAAGGAGATTTTGACCCAATTAGGCCTAGTTTCACCAAATTGAGCTAGGGTTGACCAAAGCATGGGTTGGCCCAGTGAACATGGTATACTAGACCTAAATTGGTGGATGGTTGAGTCCAAGAAAGATTAGAATTAACTTAAAATTGATTTGGATTCAAAGGGGCCTAATGGGTTAACCTGGGTTGACCTGGTCAACCAGGTTGACCTGATCAACCAGGTTGACCCAATGCATGGGTTTGAGCTCAAGGGACTTAGTCTGACCCACTGAGTTTAATGGAGGGGAGAAATGAGCCCTAGGAGATCTGAAATTAGTTTGAGTCCAATCAGAAGGAGTCAGGGTCAATTTGGGTCAACCTAGGTTGACCTGGTCAATCAGGTTGACCCAGGGCTTGGGTCTAGGCTCAACAAATTTGGCTTAGCTCCCTAGACCCACTAGGATGGGTCCTGGGGTCTAGACTAGTCAAATTTGACCAGTTCAACTCCTTGACCTAGTCTGGGAGAAAAAGTAGGTCAATAAATGGACCCCCAATAGGAGCAGCGAATAACTAGTGAACCGCTCGTGTTGGCATTGACCGACTGAGACAAAGAAAGTAGAGTGAAGATTATGAATATAATAGTACCAAACATGTGGAAGAAAGTAGAAAACTCTTCCCCTATCGTAAGGGCAGAGCCTAGGAGAGAGTGAAAAGTAATAGTGCACAAATAGGGTATCACCAAAATGGTGAACAAGTAGTGGGGCTTTTTCCTGGCCTTACCCTTCAATTAAGGCATAGCCAAAGAGAGAACCAAGAGCAAAGGTCACCACAAGGGTGAAAAAGTAAGGGGGTTTCTCTCCCTGCCTTGCCCTATAACAAGGACAGAGCTAAAGAGAGAACCAAGGGTAAAGTAATAAAAGTAGGCCGACTATCTGCCTGACCATATCGAAATAGCAAAATAGAAGGTGAAGGGGGTCCCATCTCCTCCTGCTCATCTCAGAATAGTGGATTGAGATGACTCAGTATTTGTCTGACCAAATCGAAATAACAAATAAAGGAGTCAAAAAATCTGGTGCCTGCCTGATCACAACAGGACACTCAGGGAAAAAGGTGGTGAGGAATACCTTTCAGGTGCTCTGTCAGGCTCTCTTAAACTAGGAAAGTAAAACCAACTACCTTCCTGACCGTATCGAAGAAGCAGGATAGAAGGTGAAAAGATCTCATCTCCTCCTAATCCTTTCAGAATAGTGGATTGGGGTGACTCAATACTTTTGCCTGACCTCAGCAAAAGTAAAGAAGACATGAAATAGAAGCCTTCCTAGTCTTTAACAGGACATCCGAAGTAAAGAGGTGTTGAGGAATACCCCCCAGGGACTCTATCGGGCTCGCTCAACCAGGTAAGTAAAACTAATTATCAGTCTGACCATATCGGGCCAGCGGGGTAGAAGGTGAAAAGGATCCCACCCCTCCTGATCCTTTTGGAATAGTGGATTGGGGTGGCTCACTACTTCTGTCTGACCTCAACAAGAAGCTCATAAGTCATAAAAATGGAAGCCTGCTTAATCTTTTACAGGATATTAGGAGTAAAGGGTGTTAAGGAATGCCTCCCAGGGACTCTATCGGGCTCTCTTAACTGGTAAGTAAAACCAATTACCAGTATGACCATATTTGGATAGTGGGGTAGAAGGTGAAAAGGACTATTCACTCTATCAGGCTCTCTTAACTAGTAAGTAAAACCAACTACCAGTATGACATCTCCCAAATAAGGCTGGAAGAGATACACTCTCAGTAGAGTGTGTAAAAGGGTAATCTCATTCCAAAGGAGTAAAAGGAACTAAAGTAGCGAGGGGGTGCCTCTGCTGCGAAAGATAGGCCTAAGCCTAACAAAAACAACCATCCATGAGGCTACAGTGGTAATCCCATACTAACTGATGTGGACCCTATAAGGAGTAGAATCAAAATCAACACATCCAAAGGACCTCTCTGGCAGCTAGGAGTTGGGTCTCAATGGGAAAACAAGTAGTAGAAGGAACTGAAGAGCTGACTTCCTAGTAGAAAATCAAAGCTTGAGAAAAAGGTGATGGTGGCACCTAAGGCATGATGCCCCATATCACCAAGTAAGAGGGAAAGAACCAAAGTAGCGAGGGAACACCCTCTCCACTAAGGACAACAACTCTGAACAAGAAAAAGCTCACAGTGGTAACACCCACATAAACCAGTGGGACCCTGTGGGAAGTGACCTCGTCATATTCATAAAACTAATCTGGCGACTGAGCCAAGTATATGAATGGTAGGACAGATCATGAAAAGGAGTAGGAGAACTGATCTTATGCTAGGAGATCAAAATTCTAAAGGCAGTGATGTTAACATCTATGACAAGATATACTACATCATTACTAGAAAAACAACTCTAGGTAGTAAGGGGATACACTCAATATCTGAGGATAACAATCATGAATAAGAATGAATAATGATTGAAGGGTCACTGTGGTAACACCTACCCTAATCGGGTAGGACCCTGTGGGGAGCAAAAGCAACAAAACCACATTCATAGGACTACTCTAGTAGCTAAGAGTAGGGTACGAATGTTGAGATAAATTGGTGAAAGAAACCAGAGAGCCAATCTTCTGCTAGAAAATCAGAGCTCCTGAAAAGGTGATGTTAACATTCGAGACAGGATGTACTATATCACAACCCAGAAACAACTCCGAGGTGATAAGGGAGCACACCTAACACCAAGTATAACAATCATGAGTGAAATCCATGATCATCAAAAGGTCACAGTGGTAACACCTACCTTAGTTGAGTAGGATCTTGTGTATGGTAAAAGTGACACTACCACATTCATAGGACCACTCTAGCAGCTCAGAGCAGTGCATGAATGGGAGAGTAGGCTGCCAAAAGAGGGTAGAAGATGGTTGATCTTTCCTCTAAAAGACCAAAGCCCAGTGAAGAAGTGACATTATCATCTAAGACTAGATGCACTACGTCATAACCCAAAAATAAATAAAATCATAATGGATTATAACTAAATGAGTGTAGACTCATCCTTGAAGCGACCACCAAAGTTCTTCGAAGGAGAAGAAAGAAGAATTTTAGGGGAACTTATACTCTTAGAGAGTTTTATCGGGTTCCTCCTGTGCCAAGGGAAACCGGTTTTGCTCTACTAAGAGCTTCCCTCTTTTTTATCATATGTATACTTTTTGTAAAGGGAGGGAAAAGTGAATGGGTTTTGATATCCCAAACCATGTTCGCCACATGAACAAAACTGGGGAAAGAGATTACACATGATCTTGCAAGAAAGTGAACCATTGGTTTTGATAACTAGACCACATTTAACTCATGTGAATGAACTGGAAAGCACAATCATGGTGAAATTGATGTGTAACTAAAAATCAAAATCATGATAGAGGATCAACACTACCACTCCTAATTGACATAGGATGGTATGGACCTAGTATCTCACCTCATAAAGAGTTTAAACTAAAGACTCTGACATCCCTCATCACATTCAACTCATATGAATTGACCGGGGCTACAACTATCAACTCATGACTGATAGGAAGAAGAGACTCAAACATGAATAGCGAATCTCTATCACCACACCTGACTATCGTAGGAGGGTGTGGACCTAGTATCACATCTCAAAAATAGACTTGAATTGTTGGTTTTGACATCCAAGACCACACTTGGGGATGGCAACTGAAACTGGGGGATTAAGTCCTATGAAAGAGGAGAGCAAAGTAAAAAAAAATTCTATGCTCTATAACCAATATGATTGGTGCGGACAGATAGAAGTATAAAATATCCTTATGACGTATTAGCATACCACCTTCGAGGATACCCTTATACTCTTCAAAATGAATGTCGTGTGGTAGAGGACAAATCGTTGTGGCCACATTGACTGTTGAAAAGTAAGAGGGATCCTTTTAGGAGCTACATATACAGAGGGATATCTACAGGCGGTAGGGATGCTCCCCTGTGAAGTTCTAGACTCAGGCATAGTACTTTTTCAAGTACTGCCCATTGATGATAGGCATGGGGTGAACGCTATTTGCATCAATAAGTAGGTAGGCACCACCTTCATAAAATTTCTCTACAATAAAGGGGCCTTCCCAAATAGCCTCAATCTTACCACCTCGTCAAAAATATAAAATGATAGGCCTACATAAAACTAGAACTAGATCGTCTACCTGGAAAGTGCGGGGTCTAACAAGGCGATCGTGGTGCCGGGCCATTCGGGTCTGGCATAACTTAAGGCTCTGATAAGCTCGTTTAAACCATCAAGCTGCTCCAACCTTAGTCGGGCATTATCTTCATCAGATAGATTATAACTAACTGCCACATGCAGTGAGGGGAGCTCGACCTCAAGTGGGAGGACTGCTTCAACCCCAAAAGCTAAAGCATATGGGGTTAACTGAGTAAGTGTACGATAGATAGTCCTATAAGCCCATAATACTTGAGGTAATCTATCATGTTATTCTCTTTTATTTATAATAAGGATTTTCCTTATCAGTTGCATAAGAGTTTTATTAAATGTCTTCGCCAAGCCATTGGCTTTGGGGTAGTAAATCGAAGAGCATCGCCAATAAATGTTATTGCGGTGAAAAAATCTTGCAATTTTAGTTCTTCTAAAAGAAGGGCCGTTATCAGAGATTATACGGCACGGAACACCAAAGCGATAAATAATGTTATCGCAAAAGAATCGTATCACATCTTCTGATTTAACTTCCTTAAGTGGGACAGCTTCTACCTATTTAGAGAAGTAATCAGGGGCGGTTAAAATAAACCTATGATCTTTAGAAGGAGGGTCTATAGGACCCACTACGTCTGTGCCCTAGCTCTCAAATGGCCATGAAGATACAGTGGGTGCAACAAATTAGGGGGTTGGTGAATCACCATGCCATGAATCTGACACTGGTGGCACCTTTTAGCATGCTCCATGCAATCGTGGATCATAGTCGGTCAGTAGTAGCCAAGGTATTTAATTATGCCTTTCATTTTAGTTCCGGATTGATGGGCACCACAAAGACCTTCATGTATCTCGCTCATGAATCTACTAGCCTTTTCTTTATTAAGGCATCTCAACCATATTTGGTCAAAAGAGCATCGATAGCAGGTTTCATTTACATAGGCGAATGATAGATCTCTCTTTCTAATTTGAGTGGCAAGAGATCTATCATATGGAAGCCAACCATGTTTCAAGTATTCTATGAAGGGCTCTCTCCAATCTAACTCCTCATCAATAGAAAATACTGTGAGGGTCTGACCAGGAGAAGTCAAGTCTACGGGGCACAAGGCTTGACGATACTTGATAGAAATAGACAAGGGGTTTCCAGTAGGGTAAGCTAATTCTTTTGCTAACTTGGCTAAGGCATCTACTTTTTCATTTTCAGATCTAGGGATCTTGTCCAAAGTTACTTCTGGTATAAAATACAAGAGCTCCATGACTTTGTTATAATATGGCAAGAGCTTAGGCTTAAGCACTTGTTAGACTATAGCTACTTAATTAATTATTAGTTGGGAGTCTTCAAAGATCTTTACCCGCATAATATTCATCTAAATGGCCAACTCTAATCCCAAAATTAGAGCTTCGTACTCAGCTTTATTATTAGTATGAGGTTCTGATAAATTATAAGAGTATTGTAGAGTGTGACATTCGGGGGACATAAAAATCAAGCCTAAACCTACCATAACTATATGAGTTTCATATGGCTTTAAAGCTTTAAAGGATGAAGCCCCATCAAAGTAAAACTCCCAAGTAGGGGGCTCCTATTCATCCACACTCAAGATTAATTCATCAGGTAGATCATCATTGAGTGTGGAATCAACAGGGATCGGGTGACCGGCCAGAAAGTTAGCTAGAGCCTATCCTTTGACGGCTCGTTGAGGAACAATGGTGATATCAAATTATAGTAAGATCATAGACCACCGTACTAGACGACCTGAGAGGGTTGGATGGGTCATCAAGTACTGCAAGGGGTTGATTCTAGAGATCAAGTTAATCTTATGTGATAACATATAATGCCTAAGCTTCTATACCATGAAGATCAAAGCTAAACATTACTTTTTTATTGGTGGGTACTTAAGCTTTGCAAGTATCAGTCACCTGCTGAGATAGTATAAGGCGTTCTCCTTGCCTTCCTCATTTTCTTGAGCCAACAATGCACCTAAGGATTTATCCAGGGCCTAAGTGTAAAGAATCAATGGCCTACCTGGGATCGATGCAGCTAAAATAGGGGGGTTCATCAGGTAGTGCTTTATACTCTCAAGGGCCTCTTGGAAACTCTCATCCCAGTGGAATCGGGCATGCTTCTTTACTAGTGCAGAGAAGGGATGACACCTACCAGAAAGATTGGAGATAAATCTTCACAAGAAAGCAAGTTTACCCTGAAAGGATGTCAACTGGGTAATACTTTTAGGGGGTTTTAAATCTACTATGGCTTTGATCATAGAAGGGTCTATCTCAATACCACGATAGCAAACTATGAACCCCAAAAACTTTCCTATACTAACTCTAAATACACATTTTAAAGGATTTATCTTTAAATCAAACTTGCGCAGACATTCCAAAATTATTCGTAGATCTCGGAGGTGATCTCCATGGACCTTGCTTTTAACTACCAAATCATCCACATAGCACTCCACTTGCTCGTGTATCATCTCATCGAAGATGACAGTCATAGCACGTTGATAGGTGGCCCCGGCATTCTTCAGACTGAAGGGCATCACCTTGTAACAAAAGACACCTATAGGTGTACGAAATGCAGTGAACCTCTCATCTTTGGGGTCCATCTTTATCTGATTGTAACCAGCATCCATGAATGAGAAAATGCTTTGGGATGACGCTATATGCACCATAAGCTTGGAGATAGAAAGATGGAAATCATCCTTAGGATATGCTTTGTTCAAATCATGGAAGTCAATGCAAACACGAATCTGTCCACTCTTCTTCTAGACTGGAACAATGTTGGCAAGCCAAGTAAGGTACTTCTTTTTCCTAATGAAATCAGCTTCTATAAGCTTATTGGTTTCAACAATCACCTATTGTTTTATCTCTAGACTCATCCTACGAGGTGCTTGTTTAATAGGGACTACATAAGGCTTAATGGCCAACTTATGGACTACTACTTCTGGGTTTAGACCAGGCATATCGGTGTAGTTCTAGGAAAAATAGTCTCTAAATTCTGACAGTAAATTGATGTATTCTTGAGCCTCTGAATTAGATAGTAGGGCACTATAAAAATAGGCCTAGGATCTGACTCAGTGCCTAAGTTAATTTCACATAGTTCGTCCATGGTAGAAATGATGTCATCTTCAAACTCTTGTGGAGCATTAAGGACTCTATTCTCTCCATCATCCGGGTCTTCTTCATCGGTAAGAGAAATAACTAGATAAGAATGGGAGATAGCATGAATGTTGATATTATTGGACTGATTTAATCCCATATAACCTACACCTCTTAGACCTTTAGGGAAATCAGTCTGCCAAACCTGGGCTTGTTGTAGTGCTTGTTCGTCGGGCCAAGGGGAACAAACGAGGCCTTGCTCAACAAAACTCTCTACGATAGGTGAAAAGTAATGAGGGATACTTTTGACCTCTATCTTCATAGCGGTCTCCTCTGAATCTTGGCTCCCAGGACCAAGTGTGGCACCTATACTACGGGGTAAAGAGGGACACTCAGATCGTGACGGCCAAAATGTATCATACAAGTGAGGTATAGGGTTTTCATTAGTCCATATTAGACCATCATCACTAGTGGAGGGAGCATCAGGAGCTCTTTGAGTAGGATCATCAACTCCTATCCCACGTATCTGATAGGGAGAAGGTTATCTGCTAGTAGTCTGACATTAGAGGTCCTCCTCCTCATCTGAGCTACTATCGACAATTAATCCACCCTCAGGTATTAAATGGATATGAAAGGTAGAACGTGAGTCATAACCAGCGGAATATGAAGGTGGTGAATGGAGTGAATGATGAAGAATATCGATCACTTCATCATTTGAAGAGTCAGACTCTACAGTCAAAGAAGAAGTGTAAAGGTGAGGGGGAGGAGGTGTTTGAGTGTCATAGTTCCATAGCTCGTGGGTTAATCCTCTACCTCTACCTCATACTCCCCTACCTCTACTAGGATGTACATCGTGCCTCACTGCAAACTGAGAAAGATCTCAATCAGACTGTGCAGTGGAAACACCTGGCTCGATGTTAACATGTGATGGACCCTGTACTAGTGATTGTATAGGACCCTGTGCAAGTGACTGCGTGGGACCCTGTATAACACTAGAGGGTGTCATTGGTGACTAAGCATGTGCAGATATATGAATCTTCCAAGGTATATAGTATTTGATGTCATCATAAATACAAACCTCATGCACAAAAAAAAGGGCTAGGTATCTCTAGAAATGGTATACTCCGTATCATTCCTCATAAACTTCATACATTGGTGTAAGGTAGAGGGCACCAATCCATACTCATTGATCCAAGGCCTTCCTAAGAGAGCCCTGTATGAAGTATCAGCCTCAATTACATGAAACTTTACCTCAGTTAGGAAATTTCCAAACTTCAAAAGCAGGGTGATAGACTCTAGAGCTTGCTGTCCTTGGTCATTGAATCCCTTCAACATAATCTTATCAGAGGTGAGCTTCAAATGACCTAGGGAGAGGCTCTTCAAAGTTAAGTTAGAATATTTACTGAAGCCCCTTGATCAATGAAGACCCTGTTCAACTCATAATCATTGACTTCAGTAGTGATATATAAGGGACGATTGTACTCCGTAGTCCCTAAAAGGAGGTCACGACTAGAGAAGGTAATGCATGGCATCTCTTTCAAATGACATGCATCCACAACTAACTCAAAAGCAAAGAAGACTTAATAGGACTCTGGTTCAAGCAAGGCTTTCACCAGTGTCTCTCTCAAGTCAGGTAATATCATCAAAGCATTGTAGACACTAAAAAGGAAAGGAACTTTCCTTAGATGAGCCAACACATTATATCAACATCCGACTAAGGGCCTTTCCCTTTCTCCTTAGACTGCTCTTAGGTGACTATATTTTTATCCTTTTCTTTTATATTCTTAACCAACCGAGGTGGAAGGACCTTCCCTGAATATAAATGAACTTCATGTATTGAGTCATCCATAATAGGAGATTCCTTTGGTTCAGTGGTGGTGGCTGGTGTTGGCTCTAAAGAAAATGCTTAGAGTGGGTTCTCGGAATCATGTTCTGAATCCATGTAACATCCACCATATTGAATCACAAAGGTAGGATCATCTTCATACTTAAACTCAGACTCAGACTCATTATTACACTCATAATCATTCACATTGCAAGAGATATGTAAATTATGAGAAGAGTGAGTACTAGAAGATACCAAAGTAAAAGTAGTAGGAAAGAACACTAGAAATAGCCAGAATCACCTTCTTCTATTATTTTCTCATCAAATGAAGGGATAACAAAGTCATTCAGCGTAATTGCCTGAAGAAACCCTGCCTTCCTCTCTGAAGTTACAATATAGTTTTCTCTTTCAAACATTTTTCCAGTACAAGTAAAAGTAGAAGAAGAAATGTGCTCATCTGGTACTACAATAGTAGAATAAGAAAGTACAAGTGCTGGCGTAGTAACTAAAGTGGCAACTGTCAACTTGGCCTGGGAATGCCTCCTCTCAACTGCCTCTGAACTCTGAGCTGCAGGATCTATCATCTTCTTGGTCTTTTTGGAGAGTGCTAACTTCCACTCTCCCTCAGAACTGTGTAATAAGCTGCCACTACTGCTTTGATAGTGACTGTGACTATTACTCTAACTAGAACTGTGGCTGGGACTGGAGAACATCTGAACTATCTACATAGCCTTGCCCTTGGGCTGCACCAAATCACTGTCTTGGAGGTATATCTGTCCAGTGGCCATCAACCACTCAACTCTATCCTTGAACATATAGCAGTCCTCTAACACGTGCTCAATGTGTATGTGGTAAGGAAAATAGAGTGGGTGGTCTGTCTGTCCCTCCTCCTCCACTCTATTATTATTATGTTTAAAAGGAGCATAAAGTATTTACTAGAGATAAAAAAAATAGGGACAAGAAAAATCCCCTACCGAGTACAAGAAAGTGATTCCTCCAAAATATTAACAAACGAAGGAGGAACCTTATCTAGAAATAAGTCATCCCAAAAGAAAGAATAAAAAGTACAAAGTTAGCACATAAGTCCGCTAACTTGTTACAATCTCTTTTAACACAATTGAAAATAATATAATTAAAACTATCAACAAAAGAAATTTTTTCCATACCTTTACCTCCTTTTTTGAGAGCCTTGTGGATAAATTTGATAACATTTGTATTATCACTCTCAATGATTATGCCTTTAAATCCTTGCACCCGATCCTTGATCATTTCTTTGACTGATGCTATAGCTAGATACTCCAACTAAGTGATATCCCAATGCATATGAGATCTACCATAAGCTGCTATTAATCTCCCTTTGTGATCTCTAGCCACTCCTCTAATACCTCCTTTATACGAAGGGTTTAATGTTGCATCTACATTCACCTTGATCCAATCGCGTGGAGGAGAATACCAATGACTTTCAAACAGCAAATGCTGATTGGTAGTCAACCGTCCCGTGTTGATATAGTTAGGAGCATTGAGTACTCCTACATAGCTCACCACCTCAGCTGCTATGTGAACTGAACTTCTTTCCTTCTTCCCGTGAACCAGTTCATTTTTCTCCTTCCAAGTAAAGTATATGGCATTACAAAGTAAGCTAGAAAGAAATGCATTCTGTTTATTCAGCCACTTATACATCTCCTCTTTATTATTGAAAAGAGGTATATTAAAGCCCCACTTGTTCAGCTGCTGTATAACTTCAACAATCTTTTGACATCTACAGGTAAAATGACAAATATTTTCCTCCTCATAATAGCCTCTAGGACAATTTGCTATCCTTTGAATTCTTCTATATGATAAAAAAAATTGGAAGGCAATGCATTATTTAAAACTCTCCACCAGAAGTTTTCTACTATAGCATTCAATTTAGAATTCTTTAGCCATTGTCATTCAACGTTATCAGATAAATGATATACATTGTACCCAGTAGCCATAGAAGTAATTGTTCTCCCATATTCCATGTGAATGAGATCAAATTGATCTTTATTAAGCTCATGTTTTATTTCAATTTTGTAGATTAAATCCACCAGATCCTCCCCGAAATATTTGTGTAGTTCTGGAATACACCAATGATTTCCTAAAATAAAATTTTCCACTTTTAGAGATCCAGCCGAGTCTTCTTGTGAGTTAACAAATGTAGGCCATTTGTTTAGGCATTTGTCCCAAATCCAGGTGTCTTAAAAAACATCAATAGAATGACCATTTGCTATATTCCATCTCACAATATGTTTCAGGGATTTACTACCATCTTTAATAATCTTCCATGCCGTAGAATTAGATTTGGTTATGTTTACAACATTCCAACATGAACCATAACTAGAAACAAGATTTTATGCACTAAAGAGTCTCCTTCTTTCAAGTTTTTCCAAGATAATTTAGCCCTTAAAGGGCCCATTTTGTTGGAGAAAGAATGAATCCCTCTGCCTCCTTGTTCTATTGGTTCACACAATTTGTTCCAGCTAACATAGTGCAACCCATGATCCTCATTAGATTTGTTCAAGATAAAATTCTGGCAAAGCTTCTCAATTTCACCTAGAACTGCTCTAGGAACTAAAGACACCATTGAATGGAATGATGGAATAGAAAGAATAACAGACTTTACTAGAGTTATTTTACCTACTAATGAAATGAACTTAAGCCCCCAACTATTGAGCTTCTTCAAAACTTTGTCTATCATGAATTGGAAATCCACTCTTGAAAGTCTTTTTAAAGCCAATTTGGTTCCCAGATAGTTGAACTCTTTAACTTCTTTAAATCCCATGATGCTTTTGATTTTTCTTTTCTTCATGCTATTGACTGCTTTCCCAAATAAAATTCCAGATTTGCTTATGTTTACCTTTTGGCCGGTCCAATCACAATACCTGTTGATAATGCCTTTTATAGTTTTCACATTTTTGAACTACTGCATATAGTAGATGCGATATCCTTGGGCTATTACTGCTAACCCGAACACCAATTTCTTCCTTCTCCATAACGGCATTATAAAGGAGATGAGAACATAGAATAAAGAGGTAAGGAGACAAGGGGCACCCTTGTCTGAATCCGCACCTTGCATTAATCCAACTAGAAGAGATTCCATTAATCAAAATGGAGAAAGCAGGGTTTTGAACACATTTCAAGATGAGCTTAGAGAAGAAATCAGGAAATCTAAAATAAGATAGAACTTTATGAAGAGTTGGCCACCCCATTGAGTGATATGCCTGTTCCATGTCTAATTTGGTAGACACTAGACCTTTGGAAGCTTTAGAGTATCTAAATTTGTGGAAAAGTTCTTAAGCAATCAATACATGATCTTGGAGACATCTCCCTTTAAGAAAAGCTGCTTTTTCTAGGGATATTAGTTTAGGAATGATACCATTTAATCTGTTGAGAAGAACCTTGGAAGCAATTTTTTACACCGTATTACAAAGGCTAATAGGCCTATAATTATAAGCATATTTTGGATTGTTGATCTTGGGAATAAGGACAATCATAGTTCTCTTCCAATCCACATTCATCTCAGCCGTTTCAAAGAATATTTTCATAGCTTCCCAGAAATCCATTTTGATGATAGACCAATAGCTGTTAAGAAAGGAATAAGAAATTCCATCTTTACCAGGTGAAGTGAACCCCGTGGTTTCTTTTATGGCCCTTTCTACTTCTTCTATATTGAAATTGCTGTTTAAAAGTGATCTGTCCTCCACTTCCAGCTGAGTGTGGTTATTCGGCCATCCCTCAAGCAAGCATCTCCTTTCACGCCATTTTTCTTTGAAGAAATTTAACAATACATCTTCAATTAGATTTTGCTTTTCCACTATAATTCTGTTATAATCCTTAATGCAAGAGATGATATTTGTATTCTTTCTAGCACTAGCAACTGAATAAAAAAATTTAGAATTTTGATCTCCTTCTCCTATCCATTTTACTTTGGATCGTTGTCTCCACCACGTGCTTAACCGAGCCAAAGTAGAATTGAGCTCATTAATTTTGAATTTCAACAAATAATAATCATCCAGTGAAAGCATTCCAACTTCAGCTTCCTTAGTTTGAAGTATAAGGATTTCTTCTTTGAGCAAGTATTTCAATTGATTCAAATCTTTGAGCTTGGCCTTAATCGAAAAGAATAAGGATTTAAGAGATCTTTTCAACTTGAAATTAAGAATTTCAACTGCCGATCCAAAATCTTTTTTCTTCCATGCTTTCTCCACCACTGCATAAGATGCCTGGTATGAAGCTCAAACATCCTCAAATTTGATAGATTTTTTAACTTTAGATGAAGATTCTAAAATATTAAGGAGGATGGGATAATGATCAGAAGTAATTCTGGGAAGATACTTTACCACCATATGCTGATTACATTTCACAGAAACAGAATTTACCATCATTCGATCCAGTCTTTCCATTATCTGATCTTAACCTTTCTTGTTATTGCTCCAGGTTAGCCTAGGACCAATGAATCCTAGCTCATGAAGATCATTAGAATGCATAAAATATTTCATTTCTTTAGGCCCCAAAGAAAATGAAAATCTCCTACCACCCTTCTTGTCTTCTTTAGCCAAAAGGCAATTGAAGTCTCCACCGATCACCATAGGCCAATCATTGGTAATATGAGTTTCCAATCCATTCCAAAGAAGTCTTCTATTATAAACATATTTGATACCATAAATTGTAGCTATTCTCCATTTCCTCTTGTTAAGGATATCCAAATCACCAATAATGAATTGAGAAGAAGACTCTATCATGTTGAAATTTGCAAGGTTGCTCCTCCAAAGTACAAGTATGCCTCCTGATAATCCAGCTGATGGAACATAACTATAATTCCAACCAGTGCCAATCAATGACTCCATATCTTTATGCTCAATAGAGGCCATTTTTGTCTCCAACAGCCCAACAAAAAGAACATTGTGATCTTTCACCACCTCTTGAGGTAGAGAGAAGCCTTTCTTTTCTTGGCTCCTCTACAATTCCAAATTAAAATGGAATTCATTTATGGATCAGTGGGGAAGAATTTCCCCCTTTTTCCTTAGCATCTCCATCTATTTTTCTGTTCCTGGTCTTCAAGCTGATTGGTCCCAAATTTTTAAATTGTTTCACACCTTTCTTTTTAACTGTAGAAGAGCTATCTTCATTTGCTCTAGGTTCTACATTATTTAATAATGTAGCTTCCTGTATAAGTTCCTGTATATCTAGAGGAAAATTTTCTTCAATTATTTCACCTTCTTCAGCTATATTTCCCAAAGCTTCAAAATTTTTTTTTGATTTCCAGAATTCCTTCGGCGAAAACATTATTTAAAGATCCCTCTTCTGTCTTTCTTCTGATTTCCACTTCAGCACAACGGATAGCTTCTTTTGAAGGAGCCTCTTTCTTTCCATCTTCTAGAGCCTGATTCAATTCCATTGAATCTGTTAAGACTTATTTTACCATATTTTTCCCACCAATTACTTCAATAGCATTAGGACTGCTCGGTTTGACAGTATCATTGGTATTTCCCTCCAGATTTGATTTAGAGCTTCTATCTTCCCCTCTTATTGAAACAGATCTAATCCACATGAATCCATAGACCATAAACTTCTTCTTTGTCACCATTATTAGGAACTAGAGTTTCAAGATTTGATATTGGATCTGCAACTACCATTTTGTCTTCACTAACTTGAACTTCAACGCCCTGTTTAAATTTGTTTGAAATTGATTTCTTCAAGCATTCCTCCCTTAAGTGACCCAGCTTGCTGCAGTTAAAGTAGAATGTAGGCAACCTTTCATACTCAATGTTCTGATAGAATTTCCCTAATTCTGCTTCCACCCATACACCCAAGGGTAATTTCTCATCAAGTTTGACTCTCACACGAACCCTTGTGAATTCTCTTCTACTCCATTGGAACATGTTTCCATCAATAAAGTACTCCCCACCATGGAAGCAATTCGACATACATTTACTTTGTCCCAACATTGAAGTGGAAGATTTGGCAACCAGATCCAAATAGGGGTTGTGACACCTTTGAATGAAGAAGGTGAGAAAGCTGTTGTCCACCTGTCCATGCCAACTATGTTACTATTAACATACCAGGGACCTGAAGCAATTATTTCCTCCAAAGAGTCTTGTTCCTCAAAGGCACAAAGCACCCATCCTAATCCCAATTGAGTTAAATGAAATTTACCAATTCTGGACCATTGCTTCCTTAACTCAACACTTATGACATTGAAAGGGATATTATTGCCAAAAATCTTGATCACCAGAGACTTCTTAAGTCTATTTGAATTATCTTGTTCATTTCCCACGTGAAGTTTAACTACTCTATCTTCCTTCACAAAGTTCTCACCAAAATTCAGCTCTGAGACTTTAATATTAGCTTTCTTCTTCCATGAATTCAGAACAGTTTTTTCAGCCAAAGATTTAGAAATTTCAGCATTATTTATATGGTTACTGCATTTTCCAAGCTCTCCAGATTCACATTCCCGAACCTTGATAAGATTAGAATTAAGACAGCTTTTATCTAAGCCATCTTGTTTAGTAGAATTCACATTAGCTCCTGCTATAACCAGATCATCAGTAATCTGGTTGTTCTTCAATGCTCCAACTAAACCTTCCACAGTTGTTGATTCTGCATTATTACAAGAGGTTGGCGTGAATTCAGCTTTTTGGTATAGATTACCATTATGGAGGTTAACTTCATATATACAGAATTCTTTAGATTGAGATTTAATAACTTCTTTCGTTAGAATTTGTTTGCCTTTGCCAATGCAATCAAAATTCTTCATTTTTACTACCATTAATCCTTCCTTGAGAACAAGAGGACGTTCTTTGTTGAACCAGAACATACTTTCTTTCTCACATCCATTGTCTCCGAAAGCCGGTGGGGACGAGTCAAATTGATGCGAGATCTTTCGAGATGATGGAGGAGGGGGGCGGAGGTTGACTGAAGCTCCGGGAGCCGCAGTCCGGCGATCCTCCGATGCCATCAAAGTCAAGAGGAAACCCCGTGAATAAGGAATTCAAAAATCATCTTCAAACATATTTAACGGAGCTTCTCTCTCTTCAAAAAAAATCTAATTCATGAAGATGATTTTGTGACTGTATTGTTGTTTGGGAATGTCAGAATATTCTTCTTAGTAAGGAATTTAAAGATTTTTATTACACTTTTCCTTTTGAAGGGATATTCCTTACTAAACTTCTCCTGTAGGTACTGCTGACTCTCTTGAGTCCTACGAGAGGGTCTAGACTGTGCTACTAACTAACCAAAAGAGTGTGACTGTTGCTGCTATTACGGTGCTGAATTGGCTAAGGGCTTTTTGCCTTTATCTGATGGTCCATAAGTACTGTGTACCTCCCCTCTCCTAGGTGGAGGTGCCCATGAAGACTACTGCCACTGAGGTCTACATGAAGGCTGACTCTCAACCTTATGAGGGACTGCATTGGGTATGATGTCTTGCAAACTAGTGACCTTGGTCAGCAACTTTTGAAAGGTTCAAATGGTGAAACCCTTCATATATGGAGAGATGGGACCATTTATTTTCTTTATTAAGATCTCAATTACGTGCTGCTCCTGTAATTATGGCTCACATTTCAAACTAATGTTTCTCTATCTGACTATATAATATTGGAGAGACTCTCTAGGGCGTTGTTTAGTGACCACTTACTATCCTACAGTGACTCGGTGCTCTACAGTGACAAACCTCTGTATGAACAGCTGCTCTAGCTCTACAAAGGTTTGGACCGAGTCGTTGGGGAGGTTAGCATACCAAGCAAACGCCATCCCCACCAAACCACTAACAAAAAGCATCAACATTAAGGCATCATTCCCTCCTATGTTACAATATATGTCTCGATACTGAGCTATATGCTACCTCAGGTTCCCAAGCCCGTCAAACACTCTAAATATAGAAGGAATGATGCCAGAGGGTAGGGCTCTTGCTCATACTAAACTGGGTAATGACACCCTCTACTAACTACCTCTCCAGCCTTCCTGGAAGAAATCACCGGCTCTACCTTATGAGCTATCAAATCCTAGATATAATATGCTGATAACTGAGCTGGCTGACTCTGGACTGGAGTAGTGTAAGTAGGCACTGTGGGTGGTGTTGGGACTACTCTCTGGACCTTGTCCACTCTTACGAGGTCTAGTGCAATAGGTGGTACTACTGGCTAGTCTCTGGAAGTATTGGTAGTGGCTACACCCGTCATTTGGGGGATCACCCCCAAGGCTGTCAACTATGCAGTTATAGCCACCATGACTCTGGCCATCTCCGCCATCTGTGCCTTAAGGTGTAGAACTGTAGCATCTGTATCCACTGACCTGGGAGATCCACCTACCTTGGAATCTCCCTGCTCATCTTGGTCCTCGGGCTCTCTCTGCTAGTCCAAGTGACTTCAACGGGTGATCATATAGACTCGGTGCACTGGTACACCCTCATCGGACTCATCTCCTAGTGTATTATCATCCTCTAAGAAAGATCACCAAAGTTCCTCTATGTAGGGACTCATAGGAGAGGTGATCCTAAAAGGGTTGGGAGCTGGCTCTATCTCATCCTGCTCTAGTGATCCATCAGGGGTAAGCACTAAATCATCATCACAAGCCATCGGGTTCTCCTTGGACCTAGAAGGAGCTACAACATCCATCTGATCAATTGTGTCCATTGGCTGCTCAGTCTCTGCCAACGGTGCTCTCATCTGGCTGAATTGAGCCGATAGGGGTGCCCGTCTGCTGACGTCTCCAAACCCACCTACTACGGTGGAACTCTATACGGGTAACCAACTGTTAAGGGGCTACCACTACTGAACTGATCTGGGGTCGAGCAGGCTCCCACTACTATCTCTGTCCTCGGTGACGTGGGGGTCATCCTATAGTAGGAGTAACTGTCGGTGGACTAACCACTGGGACTGTCTCTGCTGACTGCTGAGGTGTTTATCCTCTTTATCAATTGTACATCTGCCTCACAGTCTGCCTCCACAAATGAAAAGTAGCATGAGAGATCTGTCAAAGTAACATCTCTTGACTGACAGGCCCTCTGCCATGAGCTAGGTGGATGATGTTTTGAATCATTTGAGAGAGGCTCGAACACCAGCATCCTTGGGGACCCTAGCCTGGGGTAAAGTAGTGGCATCAGGAGGGGCTACCGCAATGCATGCAACATCCTCCTCATCCCCACTGTGAGTCTGTGGAGAGAAGCATCCTCCCTAGATCACCTCTATCTCAGGAGCTACTATCACCTCTAGGGTGGGCACAACTACAATTAGATGTGGTCTCCGTTGCTTAGGAGCCACTCTCCTCTGAATAAGCTCCTTGTGAGCTATCGCCTCAACTATCTGCTGCCTATCTACCTCATATATAGCCAGACAGAGTCTCCTATTCCTATTCCTCCTAGCCCTTCTCCCAAGGTCAGAGGTAGAGGAAGACAGAACATCTAAACCCACTGCCTGGGTGGCAGGGGGAACAAGAATAACAGGAAGTGCTAGGGTCTGCCCGGTGGTCTCAGTGTGAGATAGCCGAGCAAAAATAGAAACCCAGTGAGAAGAAGGTGAGGGCACCTCGGTCTGGGCACCCCTTTTCTTAGTGGAAGTGGGAGGGGGAACTCGAACTCAAGGTACCTCCACCAGAATAATGGGGGTAACAGCAACAATAGGCTACTAATGCCGAGGGACTGGAGAAACCTGTGCAACATGAGTGTTAGGCACTGGTCGCCTGACTGTAGGATAAACTGGTGAAATGAGGAGTGGCCTAGGCACTAGTCGCCTAACCACAGGGCGCATTGGCTGCACGGGTACAGTAGGTGCTCGGGCTGTTCTTGAGCAGCTGGACATTCAAAAAGGCTCATGGCTGCACATCCTCTCCTCTGGGGAGGAGAGCATATAGTAGCCTCAACCGAGGTGGGTCTGCCAAGAGTGACAAACGTTGAGTCCGTAAAGGAACCAAAAGAGATCCCTCTAGTGGGTGGACTAGCGAGCAGGGACTCAGGAAGAGTCAACCGTCCGTCCGAACCAAAATTGAAAGTAACAAACAGAATAAAAGGAGCCATGACACTGTTGCTAAGAAAAAAAATTGAAAAAAATTAGTTAGAATTAAAATCAAGAAAGGAAATGGAACTAATAGAGATGGATAAAGGACAGAATAGCCTGCAAGCCTGGAAAGAAGTAGTGTAGGGAGAAAACTCTAGCTAAGAGAAAGGAACCCTAATTAAGGAAATATCCTATCTAAGAGTGGGACGGACCTAATCTAAGGAGTGCCAATCCCAGAGTACACACAAAAAAGGATAATATAGAATCCAAAGATGGAGAGAGAAACTCATCCCTGTTGCAAACTTGGCTTCATGGATTATGATTTTGATGTTAGCAAACACTTTCACTGCCTTTTTTACTAATATTTTAGGACCACAAAATCGAAAAGCAAACGAAACCAGCTCAAGATTGGATAGACTAGATTGTATTTTTCTTTTTCTTTTTCTTGAGTCAATTGTAATATGGTGAAGTGTCTAATGCTAAGTAACCATACACATACACTTGAGAGATTTATAATTTTTATTTTTAATCACATCATCCCGGACGATCGAGTTCAAAACAGAAGTTCTAATCATAATTTCTTAGTTAAGGCAGCCGTAATCAACTGATCGTTCTGGATGATATGTGTATCAGCCAGGATGATATGCTCAAAATAGCAAGAAATAGTCAACATAATCAATTTAGATATTCTGTATTTTTAGAAATCGGCCAGGACAATCATGAGATTGGCCAGGATGATATGGCACAATTATGCCTAAATTGATCCGACAATCAAGGAAGTAATTGAGGATGATTGATACGATCACATCGTCCTGGACAATCTCAGGATCGGCCGAGATGATATACTAAAAAATTCTTAGTTACTCCTGAACGATAAATATCGGCCAGCATAAATTCAGGGCGATGTTCTGGCCAATTAGGATCGGATATCTCGAATTCAGGGCGATGCTCTGGATAATTTTCCTCTGATTTGAACTGATCATCCGAGATGATCGTGAGATCAGCCGGGATAATAGAGCCAATTTCAATCATCCAGTTCATTTTTAGAGCGGTGTTCTGGCCGATCAACTGTGTTTTGAACTGATCGTACAAGACAATATTATTATCTTCCTGGACGATAAAGTCAGAAACTTGTATTTATTGAGCTCATTTGAATCTCTTCTATTTAAGAGCTATTGTTCAACATTTTTGAACATCTTTTGGCTACTATCTTGGCCTGAGAAAACCTAAAGGAGAGAGAGAGAGAGAGAGAGAGAGAGAGAGAGAGAGAGAGAGAGAGAGGGAGGGAGAGAGAGAGAGAGGATCTTGTGAGGGGGAGCTTGTGAGGGAGTTCACAAAGGTTGATCCAAGCATTGTTTCACTTCTTCTTCCCTAGAGTCTCTTATCCTTGGAACGGTTGGGAGAGGTAAGCATCAGCGATCGATCGAGGTTCTCTACCTGCTTCAGGAGGAAGCAAAAGGAGTGGGGTTCTCTGCCTTGTCAGGGGTGGCAAAAAGGAGGTGTTTTGTAAGGGCTTCTCCGCCTAGCTGTGGGGGATAAAGGAGAGTCACGTTGATAGTGCAATACTCAGAGGGCGCCTCCGGGGACTGGACGTAGGTCAACTTGACCGAACCACTATAAACCCTTGTGTTCTTTTTACTGCTTCCTCACTTTAATTTTCCGCACTTATTTTTCTGTGGTGACTTTGGTTTGTGATATTTGTTCTTAGTTTTAAAGAAGTTTTTAAAATACCAATTCACCCCCCTCTTGGTTAGCTTCGAGACTAGTTCATAGGGCCTAATATCCCTAATGAACTTTCAAGTGGTATCAGAGCGGGATTCATAAAAATTGAGTTTGAAAACTTTTTGAATTTTGATCCATGGCTAAATTTGGGAATCGTAATAGAACTGAAGGATATTCTATTACATGACCTCCTTTGTTTGACAACCTTCCTTTTGATTTTTGGAAAACCCGCATGTCTACTTTTCTGCAATCAACTGATTATCGCATGTGGATGCTTATTAAAGAAGGATATTCTCCACCTTCTCGTGAAATTAACGAAATTAAAATTAAAGTTGATTTTATTGAATGGACTTCCGATGAAAGAGATTTAGCTCAATTGAATGAGAAGTGTTTGAACTATTTTTTCTATGCTTTAAAGTCTGAGGATTACATGCATATTTCTACTTGCTCTACTGGAAAAGAGATTTGGGATAGGTTGTGCATTACTTATGCAGGAACCAATGAAGTAAAATAATATCGTTTGAATATTCTCTTGCATGACTACAAACTTTTTCGTATGAAACCTTCTGAAATAATTTCTGATATGTATACAAGGTTCACTCAAATTATTACTTCATTGCATGCCTTAGGAAGAGAACTTTCAAATTAAGAAAAAATAAAAAAGATTTTAAGATGCTTGCCTTCGTCTTTTGATGCTAAAATCACTGTAATCACTGAATATAAGGATTTAAACACTTATTCGATTGACAACTCACTTGGCACACTCATTGCTTACGAGCAAGGGGTGAATCAAAGAAATCTCGATGCAGGTGTGAAAGTTCGTTGGGATGTTAAGCCCTATAGAACTGGCCCGTGGCTAACCAAGAAGAGGGGGGGGGGTTGAATTGGTATTTTAAAAATTTATTTTAGCAAAAAGAAGAACGATTATCACAAACCAAATCACCATAAAAATAAGTGTGGAAGAAAATAAATACGAAAGCAGTAAAAATAAGAACACAAGAGTGTATAGTGGTTCGGTCAACTCGACCTACATCCACTCCTCGGAGGCGCCCTCCGAGTATTGCACTACCAACGTGACTCTCCTTTAGCCCCCCAACTAGGCGGAGAAGCCCTCACAAAAAACACATCCTTTTTTCCACACCCGGCAATGCAGAGAACCCAACTCCTTTTGCTTCCTCCTGAAGCAGGCAGAGAACCACAATCACTTGCTAAAACTTACCTCTCCCAACCCTTCCAAGGACAAGAAACTCTAGGGAAGAAGAAGTGGAAGAATGCTTGGAGCAACCCTTGTGAATCCCCTCACAAGCTCCCCCTCACAAGATCCTCTCTTTCTCCCTCTCTCTCTCTCTCTCCTTTAAGTTTTCTCAGGTCAAGACAGCAGCCAAGGATATTCAAAAACATTGAACAAGAGATCTTAAATAGAAGAGCTTCAAAGAAGCTCATTAATTGCAAGTTGCCAACTATATCATCCAGGATGATATTAACATCGTCCTGGCCGATCAG
This sequence comes from Dendrobium catenatum, assembly GCF_001605985.2. NCBI lineage: Eukaryota > Viridiplantae > Streptophyta > Magnoliopsida > Asparagales > Orchidaceae > Dendrobium > Dendrobium catenatum. The sequence goes on along the minus strand of NW_021319694.1, from coordinate 1,334,523 downwards.
TACAAATCTCAGAAGATCGGCCAGAGCATCGCTCTGAATGCAAACTGGATGATTACAAAATTGGCTTGACCATCCAGGACGACCTTACAATCTTCCCGACCGATCATTTCAAATCAGAGGAGAATCATCCTGTGAATCCTCCTGAATTCAAGCTGTCCGATCCGGATCATCCAGAAGTAACTAAGGTTTTTTGACTAGATCGTCCTGGTCGATCCTGCGATCGTCTAGGACAATGTGATCGTATCAATCATCCTTAATTACTTCCTTGATTGTCTGATCAATTAAGGCATAATTATGAATATTGTCCAGGCCGATCCAAGATCATCCTGACCGATTGCCAAAAATACAGAATACCTTAATTGTTTATGGCGACAATTTCTTTCTATTTTGAGCCTATCGTCCAGGCCGATTGGCTAATGACGGCTGCCTTAATTAAGAACCCCTGATTAGATTTTCTATTTTAAGCCCGATCATTCAGGATGATGTAAATATCAACCTGGCCGATTTGAGTAAAAACATAAATTCTAAGTCTCTCAAGTATGTGTGTGTAGGGTGACTTTGCATCAGTCACACCAAATATTACAGTTGACTCAAGAAGGGAAAAATAAAATTACAGACTGACTCAACCCTAATCTACCCCATCTTGAGCTGATTTCGATTTCCGTCCAATCTTTGAGTCCTGAAAAGTTAGTAAAAAAAAGGCAGTCCAAGACAAGTACGAGTGTTTGCCAATCATCAAAACATAGTTCATGGACCTGAATTTGCAACAATCTCCCCCTTTTTGATGATGGCAAAACACTACAACAAATAACTAAAAAATAGTAGTGTAACACAAGGAATCAAAAGTGCAAGAAACATCCTAAAACTACTCCCCCTTTTGACATCTCAAAAAGGAGGGAATTAAGAACTAAAGCAAATCACAAGACACCTTTTTTTTTATAACCAAGGCATGAAGATGTAGTATTCCATGTGATTGATTTAAAAATTTGTGAGTTAATGAGTTAACAACATTAACAATCCAAAGAACGGTAGAATATTCTATCATGGTTACTCTTAGCTCGGACTTTCTCTTAGGGTAGAATCGTCTTTTGAAATCAATGACCTAACTCAAAAAATTAATTGGATATGAGGAAAAAGAATCAATTCATCACTTGGTTTAAGAAAAAATATCTTATTAACTAATGAACCAAAATAAATATGTCACAATCGCAAAACAATCGAAATCAAGCCTTTCATACATGAAAACTTGTAATTTTTTAAAAGATTTAAAAAGAGAGAGGAGCTTGCTTTTTAGTGGGCTCATTTTATGCCTCTTGTAAATTGATTGATACTTTGCACATCTTTTGCTTTTTGATATATAATTTTTCAATTTGGCGTCATTGCGCATCTTTTGTTGGCATCATTGGCTAATTTTTTTTTTTTTGCAAGCTCCATTCTCTTTTACAACTCTTAAAAAGGATTCTTAGTTGTGAGTATATCTTCTAGATATTAGAGAATAGGCTCTCTCTCTATATAGTAGAAGAACTATCCACAAAACAGAATCAGTTAACCAATGATAAGAGTAACGAGGAATCTTGATGTGACAAAAAGACTTTAAGCATTATAAATAGAAGATAGATTTGCTTAAGCGAGTTTAGAAAGGATCTAAATTTCATACACAATCTTTAATTTGAAATAGATTTTTTATTAGAAAAGAAAACTATGCCACTAAAATAGGTTAGAGAAAGAGACATAATCAATGAATATTTTACCATCTAATAGATTAAGAGATGTAAACCATTGACTACAAATTCTTAAAAGCAATGACAATGCATATGATATCATTTTAGCGATGATTTTGAAGTTAAATTTAAGAAAGAAAAATAACAAAAAAGAAAATAAACCAAATAAAAAACTAAGAGTAAAAAAGGAAAGAAAACAAAGAGCAAAAAAGTAAAAGCAACTAAAAGAAATAGAACACAAACTAAATAAAGCAAATAGAAGATCAAGTTTATGCAGTTATGTCAATGCACAACCCCAATCTGGTCCTTAAAGAGCTGAAAGTGTTGAAGGCCAGTGGTTTAGTAAAGATGTCAGCCAGTTGATTTTCAGTTGTCAATGGTGTAACTCAATGTCTCCCTTAGTCACATGGTCTCTAATTAAGTGATGCCTAATGTCAATGTGCTTAGTCCTTAAATGTTGGATAGGACTTTAGAAGATGCATATGACACTAATGTGTCACAAAAGATTGAGATTGGTGCCTGTAATCCTAAATCAATTAACCTGTTTGTTTTCAACCAAAGGACTAGGGCACACTACTTTCCACAGAAGATGTACTCAGCTTTTCATGCATGGAGGAAGTGCAATAGGAATTTTGGCATTCCTTACTAGACCATGAGACCAAAGATTTATCCTATAAATTGTCCCTTCCTGAAGTACTTTTTCTATCCACCTTTGCAATCTGCAAAATCAGAGTCAGAAATCAAATAATCTCAAAGAAGTGCTGTGTCTAGGATACCCAAATCCTAAGGCTTTGGGGTCCCCAAAAGATATCTAAAACATTCGTCTTTTAACAGCAGGTCAGTGGGATCCTTAAGGGTCAGCTTGAATATCTAGCACAAAGGCAAACACTTCAACATCTATGTCGGGTCGGCTCGCCAGTCAAGTAGAGTAAATCCAAAGTCATGCCGTTCTGTTACTTTCTTCTGATCAAGAAAACTATACACTTGGGTCCTTAATCCAATGGAACACTAGAAAGTCATGGGAGTATTAATTGCTTAGATTTATCCATCTCATACTTCTTTCAAAATATCCTTTATGTATTTTATTTGATTAAATAAAAGTTCCACATCATCCAATATATTTATTGCTAAAACCACAAAAATATAGGGCAACTCTCCCATCATAATCCATCTTAAACTCTCACTCATTGTCTTGAGAAACATATGTAGTTACGTCACAAAGTTTTTTATTCAGGAGATCCAAGAGTATATCATCCATATAATTGAACAATGAGGCATATCATCTCAATTTTTCTAAAGAAAAGGGTGGGTGTCTACGCTCCCTTAACAAACTCCTTTTCTAGTAAAATTGTGCTAAGCCTTCTCTACTATGCTTCTTGGTGCCTGCTTAAACCATACAAAGCGCTTTTTTTTAATTTAAAAACATGATTTGGAAATTTTAGGGAACTCTCAAAACCTTGGGTTGGTTCTCAAACACATCTCTTTTATTTCACCATTCAAAAAGGCACTCTTGACATCCCATTTGGATAAAGCTTAATCCTTTATAAAGACAAAGGCTAATAATCTATCTAATGGCTTCCAATATAGCTACAGGGGAAAATGTCTCATCAAAATCTATCCAATTCTATTTGGTTTTACCCCTTAGCCCCACCAATCTTGCTTTATCTTCATAACCACCACTCCTGAATCATTCACCTTATTCTTAAAGACCCACTTTGTCCCAACTACACTTTGTCCCTTAGGTTTTTCTACAAAGCTCACAAATTCATCCTAACAAAATTGGTTTTAATTCCTCCTACGATGGCTTAAAATCCAAACTCATCAGTAAGGGTTGGGTTTTGCTTGGGTGGGTTCCAGTCATTGAAGATAACAGGAAAAGTGGTTTACCTCCTTCCTAAAGTCCATTGTCTAGTATTAACTCCATTAGAAGGGTCTCCTAGATCAAATAACTTAGGATGACTTGTTAGAGTATTCCATCTTCTAGGTAAAGGTCTGAGAAAAGTCCAACCCTTTCCTCCACGATCTAAAATTTTCTACTCCTTGGGTGACATCTCCTACTCCTTCTATGTTTTATGGTGACCTACTTCCTTTCTCCAAATTTTTTACTACCACTAGTAATCCTCCAATATCATCCAATCAATCCTCAAACGTGCGCATGCTTTTTAGATCAGGACATCATTACAATACTACAGGGTAAGTCTCTTCCCACCACTAAAGTTCTTCTTGTTAAACACACTAAAAGACGTTTCCAACACTAGAATATCCCAAGAAGCTACTGTCCTTCATCAGATTTAGGGATCAAATTTTCCAAGTGAGACTTCCCATTGTTGTGAATAAAACCTTACAACAAAGGACATGAAGGTTGGAAAGATTGGGTGTCCTACCCTTAAGGATTCTCATAAGCGGTGTTCTTTTCTAATTGGCTCTAACGTTCACCTGTTCAACACATAACAAGCTGTGGTTAATCGTTTCAGCCCAAAAGTATTTTTGGAAGTGAATACCTCAGCAAGCATGGGCTTCTAGCGGCTTCCACCAAGGTTCCGGTTTTCTTCCTTTCAGCTACCCCGTTCTGCTAAGGCGGTCCTAGGAGCTTGAGAATTGTGGCTTAATCCCATGTCCTCACAAAAATATCCAAATTCTTTCATTCTTCAAATTCTCCCCCATGATCACTATAGATGGTTAAGATATCACAACCTAGCTTTTTCTAAATCTAAGTTAGAAAAATTATTTTTAAACTCCTCAAAAGACTCATTTTTATGTGTAAGAAATCTAGTCCAAGTGAGCCTTGAGTAGTCATCAACAATCACAAATCCATAGACTTTCCCTCCCAAGCTGGCAGTGCTAATGGGTCCAAACAAATCCATGTGAAGGACTTCTAAAGGTCTAGAGGTGCTAATTTCTTTAATGGGGTGAAACGTGGAGTGGACTTGCTTTCCTAGTTGACAGGCATCACAAAGGTGGTCTTTTGAAAACTTGAGTTTGGGGACACCTCTAACTAGTTCTTTTTGGGTCACTTTCCTAAGGGTTTTCATACATGCATGACATAGTCTCCGGTACCACAACCATGAATCATCTACCACTATTTTTAAGCAAAATGAAGCAGCACATTCAATGTTATTTAAATCAAGCATGTAGACATTGTTGATCCTATTTCTCTGCAAAATAGTATTGCTGCTTAAACTTATAATGCATAAATTTGCAAAGAATTGCACGATTAATCCTTTGTCACAGAGTTGACTAATGCTGAGCAGGTTGTGCTTCAATCCATCTACAAGCAAAATATTTTCAATCATAAGGTTATTGGAATTACTAATTATACCCGCGCCTACCACCTTCTTGGTGGTGTTGTCTCCAAGAGTAACCTTGTCTCCAGTCCTGGACTCCAGCGAAACAAATTAATTGACATCACCATTCATATGTCGAGAGCAACTGCTGTCCAAGTAGCACATACTCTCACGAGGTCTTCTGTGAGAGTCCACCTACAAAATTATCAAATATTAGATTTAGGAACCCAAGCAGGTTTGGGTTCCTTCTTATGAAAAGTAGAATGCAATGCATGTGTGGTATGCTGTGAATCATGCGCCTTGGGTCTCCACACCCAATGTATACTATGGTGAATAATGCAAGTGTTTGAGATGTGTCCTAGCATGCCACATGAAAAACATCTAACACCTAGAAAATGATTTCTTAAATGGTTTGAGTTATAATGCCTCTTCCTAGGTTTTGACTTTTGATCAAATGTTGGTGTCATCCTAGTTTTCTTAAATGTATCCAATTCATTTTGAATCCTCAAGTTAGTAAATTTTAGGGTATCATTATCAATCCTCAAATTTCTCTCCAACTCTTTAGACTTTTTAAAATCAGATTCTAGTGAGGTGTGTGTGACTTTTAGTGACTCATGGTCTTCAATTAATTCACAATACTTTTTGTTTAACTCATCAAATTCATCAAGTAGAGCCATATGATTTGAATCAATTGTTGAGTGATATTTAGTCATAATTTCATGCTCTTTTTGTAACTCCAAAAATTCCAAATTTAAGCTCGCATGTGTTTTCTTGAGTTTCCTATATGATGCATGAATTTTTTTCAAAAACTTCAAGAAGTTGATCGTAGGAAAGTTCACATACATCTTCTTGATCAAGATGATCATCTGCCATCAAGCACAATTTTGTTGTCTCATCTTTTGGTTCCGTCTCTGATGAATCCGATGCAGAATCCGCCCAAAATACCTTTTGGAGTCTCTTCTTATCTTTCCTGAACTTGGGTTTCTCCTCACCCTTTCCTTTGCTTGAGTGATCTTCAAGTGTAGGACAATCAGCTCTCACATGTCCGAGTTTCCTGCATTCATAGAAGACAACATCAGAAGATCCTTTAGAATCTTTGTTATCTTTACCTTTTCTCCAATGATGCTTTTGCTTCTTCCTTAGAAAGTTTTTTAATTGCATTGAGATGAAGGCAACTTCATCGCTCTCAGACCCGAAAGAATTAGAGTTAGATTTGTGTGCCTTTAGTGCCACCATTTTCTCTTTCTTTTTCTTACCTGCATCAAGTTTTCTTTGATTCACCCCTTGCTCGTAAGCAATGAGTGAGCCAAGTAAGTAGTCAATTGAATACGTGTTCAAATCCTTAGATTCAGTTATAGTAGTGATTTTAGCATCAAAAGAGGAAGGCAAGCATCGTAAAATCTTGTTTACTTTTTCAAAGTTCGAAAGTTCTCTTCCTAAGACATGAAAAGAAGTAACAATCTGAGTAAATCTAGTATACATTTCAGAAATTGATTCATGAGGTTTCATACGAAAAAGTTCGTAGTTATGCAAGAGAATGTTCAAACGGGATTGTTTAACTTCATTAGTACCTTCATAAGTGATACACAATTTATCCCAAATTTATTTACCAGTTTTGCAAGTGAAAACACACATGTAGTCATCTGATTTTAAAGCATAGAAAAAGCAATTAAGACATTTTGCATTCAATTGAGCCAAATCCCTATCATCTAAAGTCTATTCAGTAAAAAGAGGTGGAATAGTACTGCAGTTAAGTTTACCAGTTGGAGGTGTGTAATCATCCGTAACAAGCATCCACATGCGATAATCAATAGATTGTAAAATTATAGACAAGCGAGTTTTCCAAAAATCAAATGGGATATTATCTAACAGAGGTGGTCGGGTAATAAAGTACCCTTTCGGTGTATTACGATTCCCAAAGTTAGCCATGGATTAAAATTCAAAAAGTTTTCAAACTTAGTTTTTATGAATCCCGCTCTGATACCACTTGTGTTAGGGATGTTATGCCCTATAGAACTGGCCCAAGGCTAACCAAGAGGTGGGGTGAATTGGTATTTTAAAAAATTTCTTTAAGCAAAAAGAAGAACGATTAATCAATAACTAAATCACCACAAAAACAAGTGCGGAAGAAAATTACATGGCGGAAGCAGTAAAATAATGAAGAAAGCACAAGGGTTTATAGTGTTCGGTCAACCTCAACCTACGTCCACTCCCTGGAGGAGCCCTCCGAGTATTTGCACTACCAACGTGACTCTCCTTTAGCCCACAGCTGTGGCGGAGAAGCCCTCATAAAAACACCTCTTTTTGCCACATACCCGGCAAGGCAGAGAACCCAACTCCTTTGCTTCTCCTGAAGCAGGCAGAGAACCACGATCACTTTCAGAAACTAACCTCTCCAAACCCTTTCAAGGACAAGAGACTCTAGGGAAGAAGAAGTGGAACAATGCTTGGAGCAACCCTTGTGAATCCCCTCACAAGCTCCCCCTCACAAGATCCTCTCTCTCCTCTCCCTCTCTCCTCTCCTCCCTTATAGGTTTCCTCATCAAGACACGCAGCCAAGGATATTAAAAAATATTGAATAAGAGCTCTTAAATAGAAGAGCTTCAAAGGAGCTCATTAATTGCAAGTTGCCGACTATATCGTCCACGACGATATTGACATCATCCTGGCCGATCAGTACAAATCTCAGAAGATCGGCCAGAGCATCACCCTGAATTAAGGACAGCAATCTTACGATCATCCCTGCCGATCAGTTTAAATCAGAGGAGAATCATCATGAGATTCGCCCTGAATTCAAGCTATCCGATCCAGATCGTCTAGGAGTAACTAAGGTTTTTTGACTAGATCGTCCTGGCCGATCCTGCGATCGTCCATGATGATGTGATCGTATCAATCATCCTTAATTACTTCCTTGATTATCTGATCAATTAAGGCATAATTGTGAATATCATCCAAGCTGATCAAAAATCATCCTAGCCGGTTTCCAAAAATACAGAATACCTTAATTGTTTATGGCGGCAATTTCTTTTTTGTTTTGAGCCTATCGTCCAGGCCGATACAAGTATCGTCCAGGCCGATTGACTAATGACGGCTGCCTTAATTAAGAACCCCTGATTAGATTTTCTATTTTAAGCCCGATCGTCAAGAATGATGTAAATATCATCCTGTCCGATTTGAGTAAAAACAAAAATTCTAAGTCTCTCAAGTGTGTGTGTAGGGTTACTTTGCATCAGTCACACCAAAGATTACAATTGACTCAAGAAGGGAAAAATAAAATTACAGACTGACTCAACCCTAATCTACCCCATCTTGAGCTAAGTTCGATTTCCGTCCGATCTTTGAGTCCTGAAAAGTTAGTAGAAAGAAGACAGTCCAAGACAAGTACAAATGTTTGTCAATCATTTAAACATAGTTCATGGACTTGAATTTGCAACAAGGTGAAAAAAGAAAGGAGAAAACAGTGGCACTGAAGGCCCATAAATCTGAATCTGATTCTTCTGGGTATGAGAGTGATGACATTGCCTTAATCGCAAGGCAATTCAAATGATTTCTATGGAAGAACAAAAAGTATCATCGAAATTGGAGAAAAGGTAAGGATAACATGTATTCTAAAGGATCTTTTGATGTTGTTTGTTTTAAATGTAGGAAGCCTGGACAGTCAAAGCGGATTGTCCTACACTTCAAGATCACTCAAGCAAAGAAAAGGGTGAGGAAAAACCCATGCTCAAGAAGGACAAAAAGAGACTTCAAAAGGCATTTTAGACAGGTTCTGCAACTGATTCATCGGAGACTGAACCTGAAGACGAAATAACAAACTTGTGCTTAATGGCGGAAGATCATCTTGATCAAAGTGATGAAGAAGAGGTATGTAAACCAACTTACGATCAATTGTTTGAAATTTGTGAGAAAATTCATGCATCATACAAAAAACTTAAGAAAACACATGCTAGCTTGACTTTGGAACTTTTAAATATACAAAAAAAGCATGAAATCATTCTTAAAGATCATTCTACGATTGATTCAAATCACATGGCTCTACTTGGAGATTTAATGCCAATGATTTTTTTATTTTGGTTTTCTATATGATGATTTTTTAAGTTTTTTAGATTTTGGAGATTTAATGCCAATGATTAGCACCTCTAAATAAGTTAAAGGGAGAAACACCTTTGATGTTTTTTCCTCCTTGTAACCACTTTTAGTAGGTATAATTTTTCTTTTCTAAAACAAAAGTCTAGTTCATTTTGACAAATGGTTTTTGAAATTAAGATCTTTTTTATCTTGATACAATAATCTATCCTATATATAATGTCCAAAGTTTTTATATATCTTTCAAGTTAATTGAAATCTTGCCATTGCACATATCATGTGATTTTGATTGTGTTTTGTGACTAGTTCTTCCCTATGTTAGAGAGAGAGAGCTCCTATTCTCTAATATCTGGAAGATATGCTCACAACTAAGAATCATTTTTAAGAGATTGTAAAAGAGAATTTATCTTGCAAAAAAAAAAGGGGGGGGGGGAAGTGGCAAAGACGCCAAATTGAAATAAAAAGAGTATACAAAAAAGTGTATCAAAAATCAAAAGATGCTCAAAGAGCAAATCAAAGTGAGAAGAGGCATAAAATTAGCCAATTAAAAATAAGCTATCATCTCTTTTCAAAACTTTTAAAACTTAGAAGAACTCATGGGTTATTTGATATTTTCAAAGGCTTGATTTCAAATTCCATGATTGAGACAAAATACTTTGGTATATTATCTATGAGATATTTTCGTTGTATCCAAGTTTAAATGGATCTTCTTTTTACTCAATTAAGTTATTCTGAGTTAAGCCTTTTGTTTTCAAAAGATAATTTTTATCCTGAAAGAAGTTCGAGCTAGGGATTAATAGGATCGGATATTCTACCATTTTCAGATTGTGACATTGTCAACTCATTGATCTTTTGAATCTCTAAAATTTAATGTGTTGGGAAATATGTCATATGGATGCTTTGCTAAAAAAAAATAAAAAATTTAAAAACAAAATTTTTATTTTTTCCTTTGCTAGTTTTTAGTTTTTTTATTGTTTTTTGTTGTTGTTTTTTTTTTTTAAATTTGTTTTTGGGCTTTCTTTGATCATCTCAAACTTTCCTTGGTTTCTAATTTATTGTCACATCGTCCTAGCCGATATCTCTATTGTCCTGGACGATATGATAATTTCTATTCAAAATTCCATCTTCTGAATTTTTTCGAGCTTGCTGCAAATCATCATCCTTGTCGAACTCTATTTCATCCTGGACGATATGATCGTTCTTTGCAAATAATCATCTTGATCATCTTGGACGATACATGTTCATCCTGGCGAATGCATTTATGAGTATCATCATGGCCGATACACTAGATCGTCCTGGATGATCTACATGTCAGTACGTTTATAATCCTTAAAATTGGCCCCGGACAATCCACTATTGGACAATCGTCCCGGCCGATCCACTATTCATCCTGGATGATACACGTGCAACATATTTAAAACATTTTAAATTCGGTCCATACGATCAATTATTGTGCATAATCTTGGACAATACACCTAATCGACCCGGATGATCTGCTTTTTCAACGATCGTCCAGCTTGACTCCTCGGGATGATCGCCTGTGTCTAATAGTCCTGGTCGATATCTGATCGGCCCGGACGATCAGACCACCTTTTTGACCAATCGGCCTACACGCAATAATTGAACCATATCGTCCTGGCCTATTCTACGATCGACCTGGACGATGTGGTCGTTTCTTTAAATTTGGGCCCTTCCAGCCATTGTTTTTCACCTCAAGCTTCTTCTCCTCCCCTATTTGTTTACTGTTATCTTGCTATGGCTGGTGGGAAGCGAGTCCGGCAAACTTCCAGGAGTTCTTCAAGGGCTAGGATTGACCCTCATTTCAGGGAGCAGACGATGAAGCTGCTTACCATTGATAAAAAGAGTGTGGGATTACTGTCTCCAGAATCATCAACCCTGTCCACCTCTCATATCCGGTATTAGACCTTTTACCCACACCTCTTTGTGCTTCATTCTTACTCTCGCTATTCCCTTTAATACTGATCTTCTTCATGAATTCTTCGCAAACCTTCACATAAACTCTACTTACACAGCCCTGATCTTTTATGTGAATCGACGCCCGGTCTAGATCACATATCAGGACTATGCTGAACTGTTGCAGCTATCCACCACTAGAGACAAGCTGCATACCATTATCTCAGATCCTGATTTTAACTGGTCCACTGCAAATCATTTTCTATGCCAGACCAACGCACCTTTTTATGTTGGAGAAACTAGCTCTTTGGTTAAAGATGCTAGGACAATCCAACATGTCCTTCATTATTCCAAAAGATGGGGACCGAGTCCACATCACTCCTTTACTTTCTCTGACTACCTTTTGCATTATGGCCCAAAGAGAATTTAATGCTAATGACCTGATTTTTTGTTACATTGATCATTTGACAACAATCCGCGATCCAGGTCATAAGAAGAGACCCAACCTTGCTTTAGGACATCTCATAGCTTATATTCTTGAAACCAAATATCAACTTCAATATCCTGCTCCTCCCAACCTCCCAACTCTCTTCTACTCAAATAGCTCTTTCAATATCCTTCACAGTACTCGTCTCCACCTAGGGGATGGGGAACCTCAGGGGGCTGAGGAGGAGGAGGCTCCCGATCCCGTTCCTGAACCTACTCCTCTCTGCCAGCATTCGCAGTTTGATCAGTTAGTGGACAGATTTGATTGATTGGAGACCCGATTCGACACTTTTGTAGTTCACCAGCAGCAACAGCATGACCAGGACATGGCCTGGTTTGGATCACAGTTTGCTGCCATGACTAGTTACTTTCAACAGCCACCACCACCACCACCACTTTCATTTGATGATCAGGGTCCCTCATCTTTCTAGTCTTAATGAAGTTACTGAACGAAAAGAGGGGGGGGGGGGGGAATTGTAAAAGTCTTTTTCTAATTATAATAAAATTAACCCTAAACAAGAGTTTAATTTTTTGGTGTTTTTTAAAATTTAGAACAAAAATTTATGCAATTTTACTTTCACAAAATTCACATGCAATAAGTATGACAAATTTAAAATGCAAGCAAAAGTAAACAGCGATAAGGAAAGAACACACCGAGATTTATAGTGGTTCGGTCAAAATATGACCTACGTCCACTCCCCGGAGTCTCCAATCCTCGGGATTTCACTATCAAAAATTTCTCTTTTTCCCCCCTCGGCAAGGCGAGAAGCCTGTACAAACCTCCCTTTTCACCAACCCGGCGTGGCGGAGTACCAAAACTCTGTTTTCGCCCTCTGCGCGACGGCAGAGAACCTTCTCATTTTTCTCCCTCTGGAGAAGCGCAGAGAACCTCGAGGTAAGGATGTAGATGAAGCCTTCCCTTGAGATCCTCCTCAAATCCTTCTTAGGCCACAGAGAGGAGCAAGATGCAGCAAGCTTGGAGCAACCGTGTTGACTCTCACACCTCTTCTACCTCACAATTGCTCACCTCCTCTTCCTTCTCTCAACCCTCAAGAATTTCTCTAGAGCTCTCTCCCCTGGAATCCTCTCTAACACGTTTACCCCCTCTGTAAAAACTCTCCAAAAAGAACTTGAATTGATATTCTAAAAAAGGCTCCAAAAACTCTGAATTCAAAGTAGTCGTTACTGTTCGTACAGTAACGATTCCACCATCGTACAGTACGATCTTCATAAACAGACGTCGTTCCTGGTACGAAGATGTACGAATAGTTCAAAAACAATTCGTACGGTACGATATAGTATCGTACGGTACAATCCCAACAAGATACATTCGTACGGACGATGTCTGGACGATCGGATGTCGTCTCTGTTCATCGTATGGTAGATTATTATTCGTATAATACGATGTGACAAAACCAAGAGATCGTCCAGGATGATATCCGGGACGATCATACTTCGTCTCTGTTCATCGTATGGTACGATCGCGTTCGTACAGTACGTGTTCAAATTTTAATTAGCCTGGATTACATGCACTAATCACGGTTAATTTAAGTAAGTATTAAAAATGGATCGTACAGTACGAACCTGTTCGTACAGTACGAGCGGCGCAAAATCCTTACTTAAAATTTAAATCCACGACGTAGGTTTTGGATCTGAACATATCGTACAGTACGAAATAATTCGTATAGTATGATCTATTCACAGAATTGTCCACATAGCTTGGATTGTACGGTACGAATATAATCGTACAGTACGAACTCCAGAGAAAGAATTTTAATTACAGTTTTGCAGTTAAAAAAAAATCTCCCCGCTGTGTGTGTGCATGGTTTGCTCTTACTCTTATGCATTTTATGGCCAGACTCAATAAAGGTAAAAAATACAATAAATGAAAATACAATGTTTGACTCATACTCCTAATCTACCCGTCTTGAGTCTTCCCTTTCTTCCTAGTCACTTGTGATCTTCTTGAAATGTTAGTGCTCAAAGGAAAATAGCAAATAAACATAATATTCAATGAAAAGCTTGTTCCAAAACACTCATTATTTGGATCATCAAAATCTCAAACTCGGGGTCATGGGTTGCAACAATCTCCCCCTTTTGATGATGTCAAATAATTTATGCAAGTAAGAAAGAAAAACATTTTTTTTTTTTTTTTTGTTTTTTTTTAAATTAAACACAGAAAGAAAAAAAGATACACAAGCAAGAACGAAACAAAAGGAAATGCATTTAGATAATCAGGCATTACAAGCATTACAACAAACTTCTCCCCCTTTTTGACAGCACAAAAAAGAGGAAGCAACGAAAAGCACAAGCAAAAAAAGAGAAAAAAACTACAATGCAAACACAGACAATCTTAGTCAGACGGGCTCTGATCAGTTGGTGGTGGAGGTGGATTTGGCCTGAAAGTATTGAAATAGAGTATCGAAGCGGTGATCAATTGTGGTAAAACGCTCTCCCAAACCATTGCAATATCAGTCTCGTGTGCTGATGTTGTTCTTGAATATGTATGTCGAGACGAGTCTGCAGCTGTCGAAGCGGGACTAAATAAACATTTGGGGTTGGCTGGTGCTGGTGCAGTGCTCGGGGTGCGGCATGGCGTCCGTTTGCGACTGGAGCTGCGGCTGGTGCATCTTCTCCTTCTTCTTCATCAAAAGACGGGTTTCTTCAGCTCATGTCCCTGATGAAAGAGGATAGGGAGGAAGCATCCGTAATAAAAAATAGGAAGCATGTCGGGTTCACCAGGGTAGGATAATTGATATTTATGGTAGAGGATATATCCTTATTAGGTGACCAAGAGCCAGATTCTGTTTCGTCGAGTGGTGGGAAGACAAACAAAAGTCATGTGCGAATATAGTTGCTAATCAAATCAACCTCATCAAACTTAATGTTGGACATAATAAGGTAGGTAGCGACTGACAAGGTAGGGGTCAGATTGATGCGGTCGCCACCTTTGGGTATGATAGAGGTTCGAAGAACATGTTGAATTATACGGGCATTTCGGGTTAAGGATTGGACTAGAGGCTGGTGTTGATGAAAATAGTATTCCTAAGGACTCTATTTACATCGCTCCAATCAAATCATCGTTAAGAAACGAGCAAACCATGGGTCTTTCAGTGGACAGCCCAAGATGTTGGGCGATGTCGGCTCTAGTTATTTCATGGGGCGGCACAAACACAGGAGTGAAAAGTGTGTTTACATCGAGATAGGTGTAGGGTTGGCGAGAAATTCAAAAAGGAGTTCAGAATTGTATGGAAACGCTAGGGTCAGTAGGAACTGAAAGGTAGTGGAGGCAAAGAGGCTCATTACCACGAAATTGAGAGCGGCCTGATTACATCTTTGAAGGGGAATTTTGGCATGGTTGTATCGGTAGTAGGCTTCCTCATTCTCACTATTCAGAAAGGATCAGGTTGACGACGGGATGAGACGAGCTTCCGGCAGTCATCGACCTCGTTTTAGACATTCAGGAGGGCACGAAAACGAAGTGAAAGGCTGGGTGAGGAGAGGTGAGTGAATTGAACACCTAGGCAAGGGTATTTATAGGAATTTCCGATATCGTACAGTACGACCTTTGTATCGTACCGTACGATATCCAATTAAATATTCTGGCTGATCGTTTCGGGAAAAAGCACTCAACTCGTACAGTACCATAGGTATCGTACAGTACGATCAGGCAAATATCGATCGTCCCAGGCCCTCAGATGACTTTTTGACCAAACATTTCATACTGTACGAAGAGGTGGATCGTACAGTACGATACATTAATAAATATCGTACCGAACAACATAACTCAAATTTGTCCTTTTGTGATGATGTGGATCGTACCGTACGAAACGGAGGTATCGTACAGTACGATACTCAATAATGTCTACCAAACCGGCTTTAATATTCGTCCCAATCTGTTGCTGACGTGGATCCGTATTGTACGAAGAAGAGGAATCGTACAATACGGTTAGGTCATTATGCGGGGAAGATTATCGTACCGTACGATGTACATCGTATCAGTCCGATCAACAGAGCTGAAATTGCCCTACTGGTCGGATGTATGTAGATTGTGATATTCGTACGGTACGATATATATCATTTAGTACGATGAACAGTCAATGTTAAGTGTTCGTGTGGTGAGTGTTGTGCGTGATCAGGACAGCCCTAGAGATTTTTTTTAGGTGTTTTTATTTTTTATTTTTTATTTTTTGTTTTTTTTATGCATTTATATCTATGACACCTAATCTAGTTTCTCAAGGTGCTAAAAGTGTCAAAAAGCTATGGTTTTGTGAATATGTTGTGTTGCCAATTGATCTTGCTGAGCGATGTGATGTAATTCTATATCTCCCTTAGCGATGTGATCTCTAATGAAATGATGTTCTAATGTCTATGTGTTTCGTTCGAGAGTGTTGAATTGGATTTCTTAGAGATACAAATTGCCTTGTGTTGTCACCATGATCGAGCATTGTTCCAACAGGGTAGTCCAAGATCAAGAATTGTTGTTTTAACCATAGACTTGGCAAACACAATTGTCCCGCAAGATATTCTCCTCGGCTGTGAAAGATTTGCTACTGATATTGCTCTCCGTGATTAGAACAAGAAACTATATGATTGTCCGATCGAATTGGCAGGTTACCAGAAGGTGCTAATTTCTATCTATCACTACATCCGTGCAAAGTCAGAATCATGACGTACCCCATAGGATTGTCAAAGGAAAGTGTGTGTTTGGGATCCAAATTCCCTAAGTTGGCGAGTGCCCTAGTAAGATATCTAAGAATTCCTTTTGACAGCCGTTAAGTGAATTCTTTAGGATCGGCTTGGAACACGGGCACAAAGGCACAAATTAAACATTATGTCCCGGTCTAACTGGCAGTCAGCTAAAGAGGAAACAATCATTCTCTATTATTTTTTTCTGTATCTACTGATTTTCCACTAGGAATCCTTATCAATTGGATTGTCGAATCTCTTGGGCGTGTTCATGGGTTTTGCACTAATCCATTTTTCATATTCTTTAAAATATCCTTGAATATACTTGGATTGCTAGAAAAGGTTCCATTATCCATTTGGTTTACACTAAAGCCAAGAAGTATTAAGCTCTTCGCGATCATGCTCATTTCAAACTCATTAATCATTGTTTTTGAAAATTCATCACATAAGTTTTTAATCGAGATCCAAACAAGATGTATTACATATATTTGAACAATGAGAAATTTCTTCTTTGACCTTTGTAAAAAGAGTGTAGTACTAGCACTTACCTTTTTAAATCCT
>NW_021319694.1:1315907-1317682 GCF_001605985.2 Dendrobium catenatum | reverse complement strand
ATGTATGTAATTTTTAGTAAGTTTTCTAAGTTCAATATCCAGGTGGCTTTCACCAATCATTGTCATCACTCATGGCTGTCACCATAATAATTACTCATTGTAACTCCCTACTAGTAAATCATATGAATCGGTAGAGAATATCAACACAAACTATAGTATTTAATGAAAAGTTTGTTGGCCCATATAACAGGAAAATCACATATTACCGGCAGAATATTATTTATTTTCCAGTGGATTTTGGAAATTTTTGGTGTTAAAAAATTTTCCATCGAAAAAAAGAACCGACGAAAAATTTTACCGCAGAAATTTTCCATCGGGCAAAAAAAAAACACTGGGATTAACTTAAAAAAATCAGTAGCAGTTGCCCACACAACCCGGCCTAGAGGCACTGCTTTTTGACCTGCCTAACCCACCAAGCTCGCAAACCCGTGTGACACGAGCTGGCGTGCCAACCACGCACCCAACATGCCTAGCCAACCCTCACAGAGGAGCGTGATCCAAAGCAGACCCGCCCGTGTGACCCGACGATGAATCGTGTGACCCGTTATACATGGCGGGCTTTAAACCCCCCCAAGCTCGCAAACCCGTACGACACGAGCTAGCGTGCCAACCACGCACCCAACATGCCTAGCCGACCCTCACAGAGGAGCGTGCCGCTCGCTACCTGCCTATCTGACCATTATGCTATTTATGCAAAATTCTCATGAAATATGAGGTTTCTTACTTATATTATTTCTTATAAAATATTAAAATCACTACCAAAAAATAGGACTATCACAGCACAATTATTGACTTATCCTGAAGGTTATACCCCCCCCCCCCCCTCTTTACGCTCGCTACCTGCCCATCTGACCATTATGCCATTTATGCAAAATTCTCATGAAATATGAGGTTTCTTATTTATATTATTTCTTATAAAATATTAAAACCACTACCAAAAAATAGGACAATCATAGCACAATTATTGACTTATCCTGAAGGTTATAACTACCCCATTTTACTTTGTAGCAGTTCTAAAATTGTTGCAACACCTTTGTAATTGCATTGCGCTGCAATGACATTCTGTAGCAGTTCTATAGATTAAAGGATGTGTTAGTTTTAGCTGCGGTTATAACCGATGCTAAGTTACAAATTTGCATCAGTTAAAATCGCCACAAAATTAAAAATTAAATTAATTTTCAGTATTGTAGTGGTTTTACAGCCATAATTATAGGCGTTTATGGATGTTAAAATTTCCACAAAAATTAAAACTTAAACTGATTTTCATTATTATGGCGATTTTAACTACCCCAATTCTGGGCATTTGTGGTTTTTAAAACCTCCACAATTTTTTTAAAAAAAAATCTTAAAAAATAAAACCTAAATGTCCACTGTAATCTCATGGTGACAATCATAGGAAATTCATGCTAGAAACTCCACACCATAATACTTGATGCAGTACCACCACCAACAACATCAAGCCTTTATCCCATGGGGTTAGCTACATGAATCCTTTTTCTCCATTGTGTCATATTAAAAGTCAAATCCTTGTTTAAATCTAATAAAGAAAGGTCATTCCTAATATTTTCTAACCAAGTCTTTTTAGGTATGCCTCTACTTTTCTTAACATAAGTCAAATATAATACATCTACTCTCCTAACCAGGTCATTGGAAGGTCGCTGTTTTATGTGACCAAATCATCTAAGGCAACTCTCTCTTATCTTATCTTCTACTAGGGCTACTCCAAACTTTTAATGTATATGCTCATTTTGTATCCTATCTCTAAGGGTAAAGCC
>NW_021319694.1:1282535-1311484 GCF_001605985.2 Dendrobium catenatum | reverse complement strand
CAAAACACTCATTATTTGGCATCATCAAAATCTCAAATTCGGGGTCATGGGTTGCAACACTTAAATTATGTTTCCTGTAGTTGCATATATTTATTTTTCTTTTTTTTTTTTACTTTTTCTACTTTAGTTACTTTTTAGTTCCCTCATCCTATTTGAGATGTCAAAAGGGGGAGTAATATATTTATACTTATTGATTATGTTTGTACTTGTTAGTTTGTACTTGTAGTTGCATTAGTTTGTACTTGCACTTGTTATTGCTTTAGTTTGTACTTGCACTTGTTTCTACTCTGAATTTTTGAAAATTTTGAATTACACTGCTAAAATCATCAAAGTGTTTTCAATCATCAAAAAGAAGGAAATTGTTGCAAACTTGGCTTCATGGATTATGATTTTGATGTTAGCAAACACTTTCACTACCTTTTCTACTAACATTAAGGACCACAAAATCAGAAAGCAAACGGAACCAACTCAAGATTGGGTAGACTAGGTCTGAGTCAGTCTGTATTTTGCATTTTCCCTTTCTTGAGTCAATTGTAATCTAGTAAAGTGTCTAATGCTAAGTAACCTTGCACACACACTTGAGAAATTTAGAATTTCTATTTTTACTCACATCATCTCGAACGATATTTATATCGGCCTAGACGATCGAGTTTAAAATAGATGTTCTAATCAGGATTTCTTAGTTAAGGCAGCTGTAATTAACTGATCGTCCTGGACAATATGTGTATCGGCTAGGACGATAAACTCAAAACAGAAAGAAATAGCCACCATAATCAATTTAGGTATTCTATATTTTTGGAAATCGGCCATGACGATCGTGAGATCATCCTGGACGATATGACATAATTATGCCTAAATTAATCCGACAATCAAGGAAGTAATTAAGGATGATTGATATGATCACATCGTCCTGGATGATCTTAGGATTGACCGGGATTATATACTCAGAAATCCTTAGTTACTCCTGGACAATAAATATCGTCCAACATAAATTTAGGGCGATGTTCTGGCCGATCAGGATCGAACAGCTTGAATTCAGGGCGATGCTCTGGACGGTTTTCTTCTGATTTGAACTGAACGTCCGGGACGATCGTGAGATCGGTCAGGACGATCAAGCCAAGTTTTAATCGTCCAGTTCATTTTTAGAGCGATATTCTGGCCGATCAACTGTGTTTTGAACTGATCGTACAGGATGATATTATTATTATCCTGGACGATAAAGTCGGCAATTTGCATTTATTGAGCTCCTTTGAAGCTCTTTTATTTAAGAGATATTGTTCAATGTTTTTGAACATCTTTTGATTGCTGTCTTGACCTGAGAAAACCTAAAGGCCAGAGAGAGAGAGAAAGAGAGAGAGAGAGAGAGAGAGAGAGAGAGAGAGAGAGAGAGAGAGAGAGAGAGAGAAAGAGAGAGAGAAAGAGGATCTTGTGAGGGGGAGCTTGTGAGGGAGTTCACAAGGGTTGCTCCAAGCATTGTTCCACTTCTTCTTTCCTAGAGTCTCTTGTCCTTGGAAGGGTTAGGAGAGGTAAGCTTCAGCGATCGATCGAGGTTCTCTGCTTGCTTCAGCAGGAAGCAAAAGGAGTGGGTTCTCTGCCTTGCCGGGGGAAAAAAAGAAGTTTTTGTAAGGGCTTCTCCGCCTAGTTGTGGGGGCTAAAGGAGAGGCACGTTGGTAGTGCAATAATCGGAGGGCGCCTCTGGGAGTGGACGTAGGTCAAGTTGACCAAACCACTACAAACCCTTGTGTTCTTTTTACTGCTTCCACACTTTAATTTTTCACACTTATTTTTCTGTGGTGACTTTGATTTGTGATATTTATTCTTGGTTTTAAAGAATTTTTTAAATACCAATTCACCCCCTCTTGGTTAGCCTCGGGACTAGTTCATAGGGCCTAACATCCCTAACAAACTTTCAGTCCCACCGTGGTCGCTAGAAATATGTGGACATCCGAAAGAGCACCGCACAAATGGGCCAAGTGGAAGCGACATATTTGACCATACATATGATTAACCATGGAGGATAGCAGCTCTCACCATCACACCTCAATGGGTAATAATATATATGGCCTAATCACAATCACGGGTTTCCCCCACCTAATATAATAACTCGAGTAAGGTTTATCAGATGTAGGATCAAGTTTCCCACAGGTGCAAGCCCTTGTGGTTAATTACATCCTAGGCCGGAGCTCAAGAAGACTCTCGATTAAGGATTGTACATTATCCCTTCCAAAGTGGGATTGACACATAGGGTTAATACTAGGAAATCCTATGCAAAGGGAAGAAATGTCCGATTTGGCTCAATCAGCATGCGTGGTTCACACCAGCATTCGGAGGGTCTAGGGTACTAAAGAGAAAATGGGGAAAAAGAAGATCAAGCAACCAATCACATGCGTGAGAGAAGGATGGAGGTGGCGTCATCTATGTGACGCAAATAAGTAGGATTTATAGTCCCTGAAGGATAGGGAACTTACAGACTATTTAAAGCATACTATGAAATCAAGTGTAGTAGCTTCGAATCCTAAAAGTAAGTTGGGTTTAGTATTTTACACACACTAAAACCCATGTCCTAACTAATGCAGTGCAAAAAAAACCTGGACTTACGCCAGCCTGGCTTGGGGAGCCAGCTAATCACCTAATCGATTCAAAACCATGCTATCAAGTCAATTGTGAGAGATGGGTGGGTAGTATAATTTTTTGGAAGTAGGACTGACATCTAAAGGGTTTCCTAATTAGTCCTGAACTTATGTTGGTAGATTCTCCAAATTAATGCAATTAAAATTTTATTTTAATTAGTTTTTAATATAATCCATACTAGTTAAAGCTTCCAAATAAAAAATGCTTGATATTTTAAAAACATGCTTATTATAAAAAAAAAATTAAAAAAGACTGGGCCTCCCTAGGTCCAATACTTTATCCTCATAGGCTAGATTATCCGGACTATACCCACAGGCGGGGAGGTGTCTTATAAGAAGGAGAGAGAAAGATGTAGCATTATGCATGCGACACTGGACGATTTTGGCAATTCACTAAATTCATTAAGTTTCTAGGTTATTTAAATCTTAAAATTTTGAGTATTTGTTATGAGTAGAAAAATTTTTATAGTCCTTAAAAAGCCTAATAAAGTCCATATTAAATCAAAAGCGGCATGTAAATTGCCAAAAAACTAATAAAAACATGCAATCTTAGATACAATCAATATCCATCAAACACATCAATATAATCAAATTAATTAAGTAAATTCCTATAGACCAACTACCCTTAATTATAACCCAGGGTCTACAGAAAATAAAGTGGCCGGGCACCACTGCCAACAACTTAGATTTCTAAGCCTATGATTGATGCAAATGACTTTGAGTGGAATATTGGGTCTTTGGTCTTCAGTCTTCTTTGGATATTTCTCCTTGGACTTCTTGGATCTCTCCTCCTTGGACTCCTTGGATCTTCCCTCCTTGGACTCCTTGGATCTCTCCTCCTTGGACTCCTTGGATTCGTCATGGCTTGAATATCCAAACGAAGAAACAATCTCCCCTAAGAAGGGGTATTGCCTTTTTTCTTTGGATATCTAAAGCCATCCAACTTGATATTCCAAATAGAAGAAGACTCTCCCCTTTGAGGATGCCTACTTCTTTTAGAGTTTGAGTTGGATAAGAATATCCTAATTCAAAGACACTTTCACAACTCTTTATAATTATTACATACTTTTACATTAAATAGAAAGCAGTAAATCTAAAGTTACATCCACAGTTATCCTAATAGAAATCCCAAGCAATTTTATATGTAAATGAAACAACTCATCACAGTCACATTTTTATCCATGCTCTTAATTACTTATGAGGGATAAGCAGCTTCAAGAGCACCTGTAGTAGTTATTATTAATGATTTTAGCCCTCATTTATTTACGGGGGATAAGTAAGTACCTCCATAAAATAATATTAGAAATCATGACAGTTTCCCCCCTTTTGCATTGCATGGGCATGGCCACCTACAATAAGAACAATACATATTTCATTCCTAACTTAGGAGTAGAACTAACGCACATCACCTCAATTCCCAGAGTGTAGTAAAAGTAAGCAAACACAGCAACAATTCATCACATCATGTAGTGAAAACTATGAAAATCCTAGCACACAGCAGAAAAGGAAACACTAGCCTAGCCTAAGTCTAGAAGTGATGCCCTAGCAAATAATTCTATGTGTGTGTAAGGTTTGTGTGGCTGGGATAGATCCTAAGTCGTGTAGTTAATTAAAGTTGCATGAGGTTATAGTTTGTTAAGGCTAGAAAAGAAAATTTTGTTTAAAATTTAAATATTAGTGATTTAGGATTCATTTAAGTTAATTTAGTTTGTTGATTAATTTTAAAGCTCAGGGTAGTGATATTTGAAGTTCAAATTATATTAGCCAATTTTGTAAAGTCTCGGGTCCTCCTAGGTACTAGGTTGAAGGGGTCCGAAAGGTCACTATAGGAAATAGGATAGGTTTAGGGTTTCTAACATTTTAAGTAAATGCTAGACCTTAAGATGAGTAATTAGACAGGTAGTTTGTTGGATTTGGAATTTCCTATGCAAAGTTATGAATTTTTTAAGTTTCGGGCCTAGACTATAAGCTGGTGTTGACCAGAAAGTTGACTTTTGGATTTAGATTAGTTTCTAGAATCTTAATATTTTTAATAAATGCTAGACCCTAATTGGAGTTGAATTCAATTGAGTTTGCCTAATTTGGAATTTTAAACAATTAGTTATGAATTTCTAAAGTGGTGGTATTTATGGAGATTATCCAAATTATCTAATTAAGGAGTGATTTTATAGGTTTGATCTATACCAGCTCCAAACTGATTGGAATCACCCCCAAAGGTCAGGAATGACCTGATAAAGTGTTCCCAAGTATTTGGAAAAAATTTGGAATTTTTAATAGTTTTTAATGATTTATTAGGGGGCAAAAAGGTAATTTCTAATTAAGGTTAAACTAAGGGTCAGATTTTGGTCAACCTAAGGTGCCCTATTTATCTCAGGTTAAGGACCTAATTTTGAATAATTTAAGATATTATGGATATTTTTCTGAGTTAAAATGTATTTATTCTAATTTTTAGAAGGCTACTGGGTCCTATTTAATAGGTAAATTAGGGTTGGTTAATTAAGGGGTCTCAAGAGCCCTAAAAATTCCTAAAAATATTTTGGGATGTTTATGATGTCACTAAGTTTAAATTTTGTAGTTTTCATGTCAACCAGGGATCTACCCTAGCTCATAGAAATTTTTTAAGTTTGCTAGACGGGTCCTTAATTTTTATCCTTAGGGTGTCACTATGTTATAGGAATTTAAACTGAAGTTCAGACTAACCCTTGAGTTTACAATGCATGGTAACACATAAAAGCAATAAACACACCAAGTTCTTAGATCTAGGAGAGCCTAAACTAAGTGCTCGTGCATCTACACATGCAAACTATGATAAAAAGAAAGTAAATACATCTAATGAAGAGATTAGTGAATGATTGAGACTCAATCACCCATTAAGTAAGAGGGGGGTGAATTGGTTATTAAAATAAATTCTTAGATTTTGAAAATCTTTTTTAGAAAATTGAATTAATGATCCTGAAATATGCAGTTGTTTAAAGAAATGATTATCAAAGGATTTTTCAACCTCAAAAGTTTAAATACAAAAAAAAAAGAGTGAAAAGTAAATAACAAAAGAAGAACATCAAATTTTTTAATGGTTCGATCAAACTTGTCCAGCATCTACTCCTTAGAGACTCCTTCACCAAGTATTACACTAAACAAAAGTGACTCTCCTTTTGCCCCCACAACAAGGCAGAGAAGCCCTTACAAACTCTCTTCCATCAACCCAGTGCGATAGAGAACCATCGCCTTTTATACTCTCTAAGTGATGGCAGTGTATTGTTACATCCTTTTTCACCCTCCTAGTGAAGGCAGAGTACATATACGTCTTTTTTCACCCTCCTGGTAAAGGCTATATACCTAAATATTTTTTTTACCCTCCTAGTGAAGGCATATAACCTTGATCCAATCTTGAAGATCTTCTCCCAAGAGCCTCCAAAGAAGTTGGGTAGAAACTTGAAGAAGACAAAAAGATCCTCACTTTGGGCAACCTTGTGAATCCCTCACAACTCCCCTTCACTAGTTCACTCACACAATCTCTCCCAAACACACTCTTAGAAGTCCCCTCTCAAGAGAAATTTGAAGTAAAAGATTGTGTGTGTGTGTGTGTGTGTGTATATATATATATATATATAACACATGAAAAACCATCAAAAAATGAAAATTTTCTGGTGAACTGACTTACATTCGTACGGTACGATCGTAGATCATACGGTACGAACAATTCAAAACATTTGGGCTTCATTTGATATGAATTGGAAACAACTTAGTTTCATACACTATCAGTCGTCTATATAAATTCAGATTGTATTGGACAAACATTTCAATAACAAATGTGTTCATTTGGTATGATCTAATATGAAATAAAATTTGTACTCTTTCAGCCTTCTGTACAACTTTATATCATATTGTATAAATAGTTCAAAAATGAATGTGTTCATTCGGTATGATTGGGTATGAATCTAATTTTATACCCTATATGTTATCTATATGAATTCACATCATACTATTCAGACAGTTCAAAAAGTAATGTATTTGCTTGGTACAATTATGCATGAACCAAATTTTATTCTTTGTTAGTCATTTGAACAAATTCACATTATATTATATAAATAATTCAAAAATCAATGTGTTATTTTGGTACGATCAGGTATGAACCTAATTTTATACTCTATTAGTTGTCTGTATGACATGACATCATACAATACAAACAGTTAAAAAATTAAAGCCATGAATTGATCAACTACATTCTGGAAAAAAACTATGTGAAATCATATAGTATGAATATAAATTATATAATATGATTATACTTAAAAAAAATTTTATCACTTCCCTCATGTGTGTGTGTGAACGGTTACCCAATTATAATCACACTTGCTCAAGCTCAAGAAATAAAGGTAGAGATATAAAGACTATATTACATGAAATCCTATTATACCCTTTCTTGAAGTCTTCAGCAATCTAGAGTATTATATAATTACCTTGAAATGTTAGTACACAAAAAAATAAACAGAAATATCCAATATATGCTTGGAGAAACAATAAAATCATCAGGATAATAATATTTTCCTATCATCAAAAATCATAATCTCAATTTTGATTACTGAGTTTTAACAGTCTCCCCCTTTTTGATGATGGCAAAAAAATAGTTAATGTTTAAATTACAAATAAAAGTTCTTCTTTTATAAGCTTCCTCAATGAATGGAAAAACAAAAACCACGGGGAAAAAAAATTCAATGTCCTCTTTTTTTTATTTAATTTTATAATACAACACAAACTCGCTTGCAAGAAATACACAAAAAACACAGACACATCAAAAACACAAACACGTGAAAATAAATATTAGAAGACAAACACAAAAATATATACAATAAACCTAAAATACAAGCACCAAAACAAGCATACATAGACCAAGAAGACTTTAAACAACCACAAATTACAAACTTCCACCCCCT
Source organism: Dendrobium catenatum (assembly GCF_001605985.2). Classification (NCBI taxonomy): domain Eukaryota; kingdom Viridiplantae; phylum Streptophyta; class Magnoliopsida; order Asparagales; family Orchidaceae; genus Dendrobium; species Dendrobium catenatum. The sequence goes on along the minus strand of NW_021319694.1, from coordinate 1,303,923 downwards.
TTTGACATCGGCAGAAAGAGAAGAGAGAAAAAAAAATCCCCTCAAAAAGTAAGATGTTATGGACAAATCTAAAAGTTGATAAGGAAAAGAATTTTAAAATTTGCAAGAACAACATTAAATTCCTGATGCAAAAACATTTTTTAAACTTATTTTTAAATCAAAGAACAAATAAGATAAGAATAAGTGATCAGTTTCAACGTCATTCAAAACAAAAATATCAAATAGAAAAATTATCACAAAGATAATTACATAAAAATTAAATAGATTAAAAATTAATAGTTGAAATTATTAGTTGATGTATGGATTCTTCTAAGAATTATAGATGTAGGAGAAAGAACCAAATGTAGTGTTGGCTCATTTTATGCCTCTTTATCAACTAAAATTATGAACATTTCATAGTTTTTCTGATTAGGTTCATGTTGTTCCTCTTTTCAAGTTTAGTACTCTTTATGCATCTTTTTTTGGTTGGGCTTATTTTGTGCCTCTTTTCAAATTTGGCCCACTTTGTGCATCTTTTCTAAATGGGCTCATTTTGCACCTCTTTTCAAATTTGGCACACTTTGTGCATCTTTTAATATTTTGTTCTTTCCACAACCTAAATTAGTAAATCTAAGCATGTGTGATTATCATTCAAATAAAAGTAAACTTTCTCATATAAGGAAGATTAAATCACAAAACAAAATCTAGTAAATAATAATAAAATCAACACATTAAATAAGAAAACAAAAAAAATAAGTCACAATTTTTTATAAAATTATAATTATAAGATAAATATCTATTGGACCATAAAGATGATCTCCTCATCTAAATCTAATTATAATTTAATTTAAAGTTTTAGAGAGAAAAAAGAAAGGAAAAACATTTCTAAGGAATTAACATTGTATTACAAAAAAATTAAAATTTTCATACTTTATATCAACATTCTAGATTAGTCAATAATAACTCATAGACAATTTAAGAGAAGAAAAAAAAATCAATGATAACCAAACTCTCCCATTTTTTTCTTTACTAAAGAAACACATAATCAAACTCGAACATAAAGAAAATACAACAATTTCAAATAAAAAACTATTGCAAATCTGAGCCCAAGTATAGAAACTTTTATTTGGTCCGGTGAACGTACGCAAATCTACGTTCGGCCCCCAGTAGAATCGCGCCACGCATTTTCATTATTTATCGCGCGCCCCGACAATCCGACCCTGAACGGACCTAAGATTGCTCGGTATTGCTAGGTATTGGTCGATTTTGCTTGGCAATAACCAATATCGAACAATACCGAGCAAATACCTTGCAATATCGAGCAAATACTGAGTTGTACCAAGTTGTTTCGAGTTTTTTCTAGCAATACCGAGCAAATACCTAGCAATACCGAGCAAATCCCTAACAATATCGAGCAAATCCTGAGCAAATACTGAGTTGTACCAAGTTGTACCGAGTTGTAAAAAAACTCGGTACAACTCGGTATTTGCATGGTATTGGTCTTCATAGAGCGGTATTTCTCATTTTTGCAAAGTAATACCTAGCAAATACCGAGCAAATACCTAGCAATACCGAGAAAATCGCGAATATAGCATTCCCGGGTTCTGCTCCGGGTCAAGTCGTCGGGCCGCGCGATAAAGAGTAAGAGCACGTGGCGACATGTTATTGGCGGCCGAACGTAGCTCTACGTCCAGTCAGAGGACATAATAATTGTTCCAAGTATAGTGCCTTTAATGATAAAAAATATAATTATTTTTTACTACTACTATTCTTGCATATCTAATATGTTTGTCCTACTCACTAATTTTTCAGGTGCACAAGTTCACTTGCATTGCAAATTAACTCAAGATCGTATAGAAAATTATTTAGTCTATATGTAATTTAAAATTAAATATACTTTTTACTTTTCTAGAGTCAAGTCATGTACTTAGTGGACCCCAAGCTAAGTAATCTTATACACACACACACTCAGGGGGAGTTATTTGATGAGTTAGAGAATTTTCTATTTTTTTTAACCTAATCATATAGGACAATTTTAAATCATACTGGACAATTAGTTAAAAATAGAAACCCTAATTAGGGCATCCCTGCTAATTACAAGTGATTAAAATAATCAAATAGTTTAGACTCTCCTTTTTGCACTGGGCTTTGGCGATACGATGGCGATTTTGGGGTTTTCTTTTTGATGCTTCATGCAGTTGAATGCTGGTTGATTTTTTGGTTTTTTATTTGATTTCATCACTATTTGCCTACTATTATTCTTTGTAATTTCATTTTGTTGGTTTTTAATTTTTCTAAGGAGTTTGGGTGATGACGACCCCATCGTCATCAACCTTTTGGGCTCATTCGAATACTGATGGTAAATCCTATTCCTTTAATGATGTTCTTGCGGGAGGCGTGTCATCTTCTTCTTTCGAGTTTGATTTAGTTCAATCCTTTTGAAAGGTTTACCTGTAGTTGTGTTTGATGATTTGTTCTTAAACTATCTATCCTTTTTGCTTTTATGCTGTATGAAGTTTATACTTAAAAGGTCAAATCTTGATATTATTCATAAGTTTTTTCTTTCACTTAAACTTTTTGGAATCTTCTAATGTTGGTTTGTTAGATCAATAGCATATTGCGATTCAACTATCAAACAATTTAGATTATAATCACATTTTTTTCCATAATAACGTATTACATTCAGGGTTATCAAATGCGTTTGTTTAAGTGGACTCCAAATTTTGATGTTTAAAAGGAATCACCAATAGCTCCTATTTAGGTTTCTTTCCCTAATTTTAGGCTTTATCTTTTTAATTCTCATATCTTACTTGCTTTAGGTTTCATTTTTGGAAGGACCCTACAGACGGATGAAGTGATTGAGACTTTTTCTCATTCGTAGGTGGCACATGTTTAGGTGGAAATGGATATTTCAAAGAAACATGTTAAGAAAATCTTGATTGGTTCAGAAATGAATAGGTATCAACAAAAGGTTGAATTTGAAAACTTGCCTATTTTCTGTAGTCATTATAAAATGCATGGTCATAGCAATTCAGAAAGTTTTATTTTGCATCGTAAATTATGTAATATTATTAAGGATATTTAAAAAATCCAAAGGTAAAAATATTTCTATTTATCAAGCTGCTCATGAGGATGCTAACCAAGTGCATTTGTTGGATTTTCCTATTGCATCCAATCCAACTCAAGAGAAAAATAGTAATCATGTTGATGAGTTGATTACTAATAGTAATGATCAAGGTATAGGTGGGTATGAAAAGAAGACTGAGGAACCGAATCCTGCATCTTTTGAGGAAGGATCTCAAGAGCCCCATCATATTTGGTTCGGTTCTTATATTTGGTTAATAAGGATTTACTTAATTTGGATCATATTGATGAGCAGATGGTTACTAATTTCTTCAAAACATAATTGTATTCCTTGTACTACCCATAAAAGTTAAGTGGATATTATGGGTAACATTGATAAATGTTAAGATATATGTGATACTCAACCTTTTGTGAATGGTCAAGATAATAATTCTAATGAAAATAGAGAAGAAGGGGAATATGTGCAGGAGGAGCAAGAGGACATAGAGGGTTTTACGAATAACTCGAGGAACGGTGATGAACTTCAAAATAAATATGGTACTTCCAAGGAATTATAGAAAAAGGTTAAAGGTCTAAGTGGTAAGATTTCTTCCTCTTGTAATAAACATGACATGGTTAATGATAATGATAATAATGATTTTGTCAATGAAGAGCATGAATTTATTTTGGTTGAAAATAAGAAAAACAAAAAAAGTAAGTAACCTACATGATTTTTCTCCGAGAAGCATGCATTCTCAAACTTTTAACAAATATTTTTTTTAATGATTTAATTGATTATTTGGAATGTTAGGGGCATTGGTTGCCCTTCTTCTAAGATTAGAGTTCACAACTTTTGTCACATTCATAACATCTATTTTCTTGTTTTATTAGAGACCCTTATTTCTTCTTCCAAGCTGGATGAGACTAGTAGGGTTCTTGGTTTTAATCATAGTATGACAAATGTTTTAATAAAATTTGGATTTTTTGGAAAGATCCTATTAGCATTAATTTTATTGGAGACTTTACTCAAGTTTTACATTGCAAAATTGAGTTTATGCATTTTAATTTTTATGCCTCACTCATATATGCTTCTTCTTTTCGTATTATTAGAAAGGATCTTTGGCACCAGCTTTCTATTTTTAGATATATAATTAATTCTCCTTGGCTAGTTGGTGGTGATTTTAATATTATCTCTAACCCCTCTGAAAGGATTGGTGATTATAATCCTATTTTTCAAGATATGGATGATTTTAATAGTTTGATGATGGAATGTAATCTTATTGACATTGGATTCAGTAGCAATCCTTTTACTTGTAAAACGGGGTAATATGTGGAAATGATTATATCATGTTCTGTTTAATTATTTATGGATAAATTCTAGAAATAATATATTTGTTGAGCACTTAAGTAAAACTTGCTCTGATCATTCTTCTTTTCGGATTGGTATCAAATCTACTCTGACTATCTCATCTCATAACTACATATTTCAAAAAATGTGGTTATTAGATAACTCTTTCATAGATCTAGTCAAAGATAATTGGGGAGGGATGGGGGGGGGGGGGGGGCTTTGTTTTCGGGGGGGGGGGGGGGCTTTGTATCATGACAATAATAGTGTTGGGATGAATAGATCGTGGTTTAAACGCAAAAGGGTTAAATATAAACTTAATTGGTGGAGTAGAAATATTTTTAAAAACCTTTTCTCTAATATTGTTTTTGCTAAAGAAAAAGTAAATTCCTATGAGCTTGCTTGTCAAAATGATCCTTCGGATGTTAATGTTGGCAATTTGAAAGTGGCTAAAAATTATTTGTTTAAGCTTCAAGAGCAAGAGGAATTTTTTTGGAAACAAAAATCTTGCTCTAAATGTATGAATGAAGGGGATAAGAATACTAAATATTTTCATTCTTTGGTCACAAAGAATACTGCTAAAAGTTTTATTCACAAAATTGGTCTTCATGATGGGAGCTTTATTGAGGAGGAAGATGAGATTACTAAGTCTGTTGTTGACAATTTCTTTAAGTTATTTAATAAAAATTTTGAACCTCATCCGATTGATCAACCTGAGTTTATTCCTAACATCCTTAAGGAGGTGGATAACAATACTCTTACTCATTTACCTTCATTGGAGAAAGTCAAGAAAAATGTTTTTGATATGAATGTTGATTATGTCGCTGGTCCTGATGGTTTTACTACTAAATTTCTTCCAAAAACTTGGTGTATTTTTTGTAATGACTTATATGCTATTATTTTGGATTTTTTTAATGGCAACCCTATGTCGAAGTATTTTTCTAGTACTTCTATTTTGCTTATTCCCATGAAAGTTACTGCTCATATGTAGGATGATTTTTGTCCTATTAGTCTTTGCTCTTTTTTAGTAAGCTGATTTCTAAAATTTTGATGAATCATGTAGACCCTTTTTTTTCTTAGATCATCTTTCCTTTCCAAATGGGATTTATTAAAGGGAGAGCCATTACTAAAAACATCCTTTTGGCTCAAGAACTTATTCAAGACCTTAACCTTAAAGTCAGAGGTGGTAACATGGTTTTTAAATTACATATTGCCAAAGCCTACGATAAGATTAACTGGAAGTTCTTATATTGATTCAGAATGATATTGAGGTTTCATATTTTTTCATTATTATTAATGGAAAAGTAATGAATTTTTTTAAATCCTCTCATGGTATTAAACAAGATGATCCTTTGTCCCCTGCTCTTTTTATCATTACAGCTATTTATCTTTCTAGAGGTCTTACCCGCCTCTTTGAAGCTCACCCCAACCTCTACTTTAGAACTTCTAGGGGTTTTCCTATCTCCCACTTCTACTTTGCTGATGATGTTATTATTTTTTATAACGGTTCCATTAATATGGTTAATAAGCTTATTAATTTTTTGTATAATTTTGACTTGGTGAGTTGGTTAAACCATAATATAAAGAAATGTTGCTTCATTGCCCCTAACAATTTGCCTGGTGGTTTCATTATTGATATTAAAAATATTACTAGTTTTATGCAAGGCTCCCTTCCTTTAAAATATCTATGGGTTCCTCTTTTTAAAGTTCATAAAAATCCTTTCTCTTTGATGATTTGATTGTTGCCGTGCAGAATAAACTAAACTCTTTGGAATTTAATTTTCTTAGCTTTGGTGGTAGATTGGTGTTAATTAAAAGCACTCTTTGCTCTCTCCCTATTTATATCTTTCAAACTATTTAGCCTATGCTTGCAGTCTGTGATAGATTGGAAATAGTTATAAACAAGTTTTTTTGTTTTTGGAAAGGCAAGAGTGGTAATTCTAAAATCCTTTAGTCTTCTTGGAATAAGTGTTGTGGTACTTTGGATGAAGGCTATTTGGGTTGCAATAACATAGGGACATAGCTCAAGCTTTTTCGAATAAACTTTGGTATAACTTTCATGCTAAAACCAATCTTTGGTCCAAGTTCATGAAGTATAAATGTTGTGTTGGCAATCATCCTACTATTTATACTTATAAAAGGGGCGACTCTAGGATCTCAAAAAGGTTGTGCAATATTAAATGGGAAGTGGAACCTCATATTCGGTGAGGTATTAGATGTGCTAATCTATTTTTTTGGAAGGACAAGTGGTTGAATCAAACTTCTATTGATAATATGATTCATTCAGTCTCCACTTATTCTATCAAGGTTAATTATTTTATTAACAATAATTGTTTGTATATTTTGAAATTAATGTATGTTGTTCCTATATCAATTATTAATCAGATTATTCAAAATTCCTTTAAAAATGGATGCTGATGATTTCTTGTTGTGTAATATGGCTAGCAATGGCATCTTTAGTATTAAGAAGTTTTGGAACACCTTTAGAATTAAACTGGATTCTTCCAAGGTTTATTCTATGATATGGCACAAAAGCATTCCCACTTCAATTGCTACTTTTATTTAGAGAGTTGTGCATAATTTTTTTCCTACAGATGATATTTTAATTAAACGTTGTTTTATTTTAGCATCTAAGTGTTAATGTTGTTATTATGTCGAGAATATGCATCATATTTTTATTTTTGGGCCTATTGCTGCTAAAGTTTGGATTCATTTTGTGGATATTTTTAATCTTAACCATTTTAAGAGTAATATTTCTATTAAGGAAATCCTTCATTTGTTGTTTACTAATGTGAGAGGGCACATTGTTAATCTTATTCCCTCTCTTATTCTCTGGTATCCGTGGACCGATAGAAATAACTCTCTTTTTAACAACATCATTATGGATCATGACCAAATTATTAGAAATGTTAAATATAAAGTTTGTAATATATTTAGAGTCAATCTTCTGAGTGCTAAGAATTTTAAAGGTTATTCTCATGTTGCTAGGGAATTTGGTTTAGTTTTTCATGAAAAGGTTTGTAAGGAGGAGCATAGATTGATATTTATTGGATTAAAATGCCTCAAACATGTTTAAATTAAATAGTGATGGGTCGTTCAGAGGGGAGAAATGTGGTTGTGGTGGAATCATTAGGGATTCTAATGGTAATTTTGTTATTGCTTTTGTGAGTCTTCTTCCTACTTGTTCTATTATTTTCTCTGAGCTGTCTGCTATCTTATTAGGCCTAAAACTTTGTCTCTCTTGGTTTAATTAACATTTGGATTGAAGTTGATGCTCTTCAAATGCTTGTATGCCTTAATGATAATGAGGAGAAGGTTTATCATCACAAATTTTTCTACCTTATTAGGAAAATTAAACAACTTTTGATTTTCATTAATGCTAAGTTGACCATATTCATAGAGAAGGTAATGCTTGTGCCGACTGGTTAGCTAACCATGGTTATGAACTCCAAGGTCTTACTAAATTATTGTATAATCAACTCCCTTCCCTTCTTAAAGGTATCATTATATTAGAAAAATGTGGGCTTCCCTATGTTAGAAAGTAATGTTTTTCTCTACTGGGGCTATTCGGCTTCTTGTTCTTTTTATTTATATGTGCTATTTGGATAGGGGTTGGAGGTGGTGTTTTATTTGAATGACATTGGGTCGGGCCTGGATACTGCTATGAATTTTAACCTTTGCTTTTATTGCTTTTCATTTTATATTTTGTTTCTACGTTGTGCCAGATTCATATTGGCTATCTTAATGAGGCTTGTGATAGATGGATAATTTGTTTCCATCTCTACTTTAGCAATTGGTATTTCATTATTCTTGAGGTTCATTTTGAGGTTAAGATGTGCGAATGGCCTATTTTGAGCAATTATTTGAAATTTTTTTCATGCTGTTCATTTTTTTATGATTTGGCAGTCCACTCCCGGAGCCGGGCCTAGAAATTTTCTCAAGTTGTTCATTATTTTATGGTTTGGCCTTCTTCATAATTATTTTCCTTTTCATTTATGGTGTTCTAATCTGACTGTGCACTACCCTTTCTTTGTTTGTTGCTATAGAGGTTTGTCCATCTTTATTTTTGTGGATGTTATGGTCACTTTTATGTCTATCTGGAGACTACAGGTGAAAGTTTGTGGTACTTAGTTTTTATGTTGCATTTCAATGCTAACAATATCTAGTGCAAGTCCTTGGTGAGCCTGGTTGGTTTTGGGAGGATATTAAAGTAGCATTTGTGTGTTATTCAATGTAACATTATCACTATTATGGGCTTAAGCTTATATGGCCAGCTTCAGCTATATATTCTTTGTTGTAGGTTTTATTTCTGGTTGGATTTATGGAGATTTGAAATTGAATTTGTGCGGTTCATTTATAGGGGGATTCTTACATAAGGAAGATTTCTTTTTGCTTCTTGGTATATTTTTCTTTCTAATTACTACTGTGTTGTTGGTTTTCCGATTATTGGGTGTAATATTTAGGCCTTGTTCTCTACTAATCAATGGGTTGCTTCTATAGTAAATTGATATTTTTTTTCTGATGTCTGCTCCAGGAATTTTTTGGTCCATTTCCACTATAGTATTATCTTTTATTTTTAAGAGAAATGCAAAATGCATTAAAATAAGCAAAGGAAAAACCCTAGATACAAACTATTGAAGTAAAACCAACCTATCACATTCCTCCTTCAGCAAAGAAACAAATGAAAGAGGAAGGCTAAACTCACTAAAGAGATCCCAAATAAAATCAAAAGAAATAGCTAAGTTAGCACAATAATCAGTTAACTTATTACGATCACGACTAAAAAAATGGAATAAATCATTATTAAAATCCTTTAAAAATAACAAATCTTCATATTCATGTTTTCCAATCAATTCCTTCAGTTTGGTGTACAAATTGTGAAGAAAATTGTTAACATTATGGTTGTCTCCCTCAATAATAATCCTTTTGGCATCTTGCATCCATTTTTGCATCACCTTCTTTAATGATTTGAAAGTAAGTAACTCCAATTGTGCAATGTCCCAATGAACACAGCCAAATCCAAATGCTAACAAAAATCTACCTTTACTATCTGTTACAATACCACCAACACCCGCCTTATTCGATATCTTCATAGAAGCATCAATGTTGATCTTCAACCACTTGGGAGGGGGTGCCAAAATTTAGAAATAGTCTTAAAGACTGGTTATCACCCCAGTAATCCAAGATGATTTCATTTTGTTTGGTAAAATTCATAAAGCTAATCACTCTAGCAGCAACACCGCATCACTATCCTCCATATTTCCATGTTTCACTTTATTCTTGTTATTCCAAGAAAACCATATCAGAGTAAAATACACCTTAATAATGAACGGATGTCTCCCAGCCATTTTCTTCAACTTCTGCAAGCAAGCCTGTAATGAATAGAAGTTCGATATAGTAAATCCTTAGTCATTAAGCAATTTGATAACCCTAATCAGCTTTAGACATGTAGAAGTAATATGATTAGTATCTTCAGCATCATTACAGCCCCTTGGACATAAAATGTTATCAGAAAATATTTTATGCATAAGGAATTCAGCTGTTGGAATAGCATTCCCACAAATACGCCACCAGAAGAGCTCCACACTAGAATTAAGCTTCAACTTATATATCCATGAAATGAAATGATCCTCACTATCTTCCTCCATACCTACTTCTGTAACCAATGCCAAAATTTCAGTCATTGTGAACTTCAATTCCATACAATCTTCAACCAAATTAGAACAAATATTAACATTGCCTATCATGCTCACAAGGTCTTCCCCAAAAATCATATTCAACATGTCATAATTCCAAGAACCATTAATAATTAAAGATTAAAAGGTTTTTCAGTGTGATTTGAAACTTCCATTCGCGCAGTTTTTTCGATTGATCCGATGGTGGCTGAGGGTCACCGGCCACCAACGGCCGGTGGTCCATTAGATGTTCGACAATCCATTACAGTACTATCTTATGCTCAAAATCATTCTTTCATGTCTTCTCCTCCGACATTCAGAGATGTGAAATCTGAAGCTCCACAAGGTGTGAAATCCATGTCGAAGGTGGGAAAGCTATTAATCATCAACGAAGGAGGTTTGTTAAAGAGGAACGATATTGAAGTCATTGACAAGGGCATAGATGTTGAAATGGAAGACAATGTGAGTTTTCAGTTGAAAGTAGGAAAAATCCCTATTTTAAGAGGTAATGGTTTTGTTAATGATGGTGCCGCACTTTCATTGAAGGCGACATAGGCTTTGAATGAGAAAGCCATCGAAGGTTCTGTGGAAGGGTTAACTGAGACGATTGACTTAGAAAATGTCGAATTGATTAAATCAAAATCAATTGACAAAGTGGTTGCTAGAGAAAGTGATTTTATGGAAAATATGACAGTGAATGTGATTCAAAATAATCTGCTGGAGGCAACTTATGTAGATTTAGTTAAAGTACGGGATTGCAATTCAGGAGAGTTAGGTAAATGTGTTGATAATGTTCATTTGGATCCCCCGAGAGCAACTTCTAAAACACCTTTGAATGCTAGGAGCAAAAAAGAAAATATAAAAGTGACAAATCTGGATTTTGGTGAATGCCTGTTGGAAGATGGAAAAATAGTCAAACTACACATTCAAAATGAACTTGAGATTTCCAGGAAACTTGATAAATCATTAGTTATTAAAGTATTTGGTGTGAATGTGCCATTTCAAGTTATCAGTTTTGAACTTAGAAGACAATGGGCTTCATATGGCAAATTTCATCTAATAATGTTGGGAATGGGCCAGGTTCTTTGCTCATTTTATGAACAAGGACTGATTGAAGTAATTTTTTCAAGTGAACCATGGTTTGTTAACGGGCAAATTATTGGTATTGACAGATGATCTCCAAATTCTGATCCTACCTCTTTAAAAAGTTTGATAGCTTGTATTTGGATTAGGATGCCTAACCTTCCCTTACAGTGTTGGGATGATATAAACATTTGCATGAATACATCTATGGCGGGAAAACCTTGTTTGATTGATGGAATCATGTTCCAGTGGGGAAGGAGGGAGTTTGGAAGGGTTTGTGTATGAATTAAGTTGTATGAATAGTTGCTGTGTGGAGTTTGGGTTGAGGGAAGCAATGGGAAATTTTTTCAGAAGTTTGAATATGAAAAAAATCTCAATTTCTGTTACTATTGTGGTAGGATCGAGCACTCAAAGAAAGATTGTTTGGAAAGCAAGAAGGATACTAATATTGGTCTAATAAATGAGGACAGTTCATTCAAGCTAATGGAGGCAGATAGATCAAAAATAATTATTAATCATGGCGAGAATGGCTCCACCATTGATAAAAAAGTTTATGGTCCATGGATTCATGTCAAGTATGGGAAAAGAAGAAATAAGAGATCAAGTTTTAGAAGAGCTAGCAACAATCCAGTGAATGTTTCAGTTATGAAGGTTGCTGCCAAGTGGGAAGTCAAAACAAAAAAAAAAACATAATCCTGGAGGACTAAATCTTAATTAGGAGGTGACTGCAGTAGAAGCTGAAGAAGTTGTGGAACCTATGGTTAAAAATACAGATCAGCTTTTGGTAGCTACAAAATTGGAACCTAGAGCTGTCTCGGAGCATGAAGTTTAGGATTTGACAAAGGCTACAAACATCCAATCTGGTATGAATTCCAAAAATGATGCTTCCTTAGTTCATGAAAATAAATTCCAAGTTTTAGAAGAATTGGTAGAAGAAGGTGAGATCCGCAAAGAAGTTACTAATTCTTCTCATACTGGTTGTAAAGGAAATATTATAATAAGAGATGGTATCATGCTGACAAATATGGAGGGAAAATTTGATTTGATAAACAAGGAAAATGGTTCTTCTTGTGCAAAGAAAAAAAGGCTCAAAACAATTGAAAGGTTTGGGTCCAATCAACTTGGCTCTTAGAAGTAGAAGGTGGGAGGTGAAAAATTGGGGATTTCATCCCCTCTTATTCAATAAATGTCTTCTATAGCCTTTCGGAATTGTAGAGGAGCTAGAAAGAAAAATTTTCTCTATATTTAAAGGAGATTGTGAAGGTTCATGGGATATTTTTTATTGGTTTGTTGGAAACCAAAATAACCAATATTGATAGAAGGAATCACTACAAAAAAATCACCCATTTCCAGTGGAATTTTCTGGCGGCTTATTTTTCGGCGGTTTTCTGATAGAAATAAATGAGGCAACTTTTATGATGAAAATTTTTGGCGGCTTCTTTCCCATGGAATTTTTCAGCGGATTTTCTAGTGGCTTTTTCAATTTTCCAGCTGAATTTTAAAAATTTAATTAAATTGATTTAAATTTTAGCTATTTAAATTATTTAACAAAAATAATTAAAAATAATATTAACTATTTAATTAATTTCATTTTAAAATTAATTAGTAAATATTAATTTTTTATATTAATTATGATTTTTTTATAATTAAATTAATTAGTATCATTTTTTATTTGTATAATTAAATACTTCTTGATTTTAAGTCAATATATAGTTTAAATATAAAAATATGACCTTAACAGAGTATTTGCATGTACAGCCATTTGGTTGGTCCTTTGAGATTTTTCCTAGCAACCCAGGTTCGAATCCCCTGGCAGGCGGGAGCGTGTGCGGGCTGGTCGGGTAGGCTCCCACAAGCCATGGAGTGGGTTGGCTCTGGCGAGAGCGGCATGGCAAAAAGAATTTTTTTAATTATTTTTTCTTTTTAATCGGTGGTTTAATTCCGTTGGAATGCAGCCAAAATTATTTTCCATTGGAAAAAAACTACTTTAATTTATTTTCTTATGCGGGCTTTATCGGTGGAATTTTTGCCGCCAAAACATCACTAGAAAATTTCATTGAAAATGGGTGTTTTTCCTGTAGTTGATGTTGATACATTAATTGGTATAGATTGGGATTTCTTTGAAGAATCTTCATAAGGGTTGTTGGGTGGAATTCTTTCGATTTGTAAATCTAGCATTGCGAAGTTTCAAGTGCTGGAATCTTCCAATCAATTTGTTATTGGTGATTTGGATGTACATAGTAGAGTATGGTGGATAATTGCTTCAATTTATGGCAATAAGGATGTATATAAATAAAGAAAACTTTGGGAGAAGTTGGAATTTTATTCTTCCAAGGAATTGCGTAAGCAATAAGAGGAGACTTTAATTGTATTCTTTCTAAAGAAGATAAGAGGTGAGGGAAAAGATTTATCTTTTCTCTAGGACCAAAGGAAATGAAATCTTTTTTGTCGTCTAATGACTTTCATGAAGTTGGATTTCTTGGTCTAAGATTCACTTGATGTAACAATAAATACGAGGCTGATCGAATACTTGAAAGATTGGATAAATGTTTTGTGAATTCAGCTGCACTTAACTCTTCACATCGATTGGTGGTAAGACACCTAGCTCATCTAGCTTCAGATCATTGTCTTATACTCCTAAATTTACTTTAATTCCAGCCTATGCTTAAAAGAGCTTTTAGATTTGAAGATTGTTGGGCTTCTAACAAGCCTTCGGCTGTAGTGGTAAGAGGTGTTTGGAGCAAAAAATCTGTTGGTAGCATGTCAAGTATTCTCAATTCAAAAATGAAAAGTCATTGAAGGCATTGTTTTATTGGAGTAAGGCAAAACACAAAAGTTTTTTTATTTTGAAAGATTCCCTGTTGAAGGAAATTGAGAAGGTACAAACCAAAGAAGCTAATGATGGGGGGCTTTCAGATGAAGATTGTTGGATTCTCAAAGTTAAAGTGGGGGAACTTAATTCTACTTTAGCAAGGTTGGATACATGGTGGAGACAAAGGGATAAGGTCAAATGGATTATGGAGGGTGATTGCAATTCTAAATTCTTCCAATCATTTGCATCGGCTAGAAGATATGCTAATTATATTGTCAAAATTAAAGATGAAAGTGGTTATATGGTGGAAGATCTAAATCAAATTGAGGAAGTCTTGGTCCATTTTTTAAATGGAAATGGAAAGAAAGGAAATGTAATCTTGATGATTGGCCTATACAGTGGAGAACTTTAAATGATGATGATAAAAGGCTATTAAACAAAGCTTACACCATTGAAGAGGGAGAAGAAGTAATCAAGCAAAGTGGCAATTTCATGACTCCAAGTAATGATTGTATTACTGAATGTTTGGGGGAAGAAATCATTATCTTTGGGAGGTAGAATTGTGCTCTTGAAGACCTCCTTATTATCTCTGCCAAATTTTGTAATTACTCATTCTATGGTTCCTAAAAAAATTTTGCATGAGATGGAGAAGTTGTGCAGAAATTTTATTTGGCACAAACCTGATGGGGGAAGAGGCTTACATTATGTTGCTTGGGATGAGCTTTGTAAGCCTTGAAGTGCGGGTGGACTTGGCTTGTAGTCTTTCGCTATTAAGAGTGGTACACTAAAGGCAAGATTGGCCTGGAATTGCATCCAAAACCTGAACTCCCTGCTCCACCGAACTCTCAATGCTAAACACGGGGAAGGTATCTTAGATGGAGCTTGTAAGAAGAACTCTTCTAATGCCTAGAATATTATGATAGAGGGTGGAAAATACCTTAAGAATATTGTTAAATGGAAGGTGGGTAAAGGTAACAAAATTAATGTCCTTAGTGACAATTGGCTATTAGACATGAGTCTTAATGCTTGGCCAACCTTTATTGATTGCATACCCTTGGAAGACATGAAGGTGCAGCAACTTATCTCTAATGAAGGAATGTGGGATGATATGAAGTTGAAATTATTTTTTCATGAAGATTTGGCTCGGCTAATCAAGCAGGTGCCGATTGACAGAGTTGGGGACATAGATAAGCTGGAGACAGTGAGCAAGTTTTCGGGCCATTCTTTATCAGCTTTGGCATTTGAGTTTTTGATGAATAGCAAATACAAGGAAGAAGATGATGGATTCTATATGTGGCTGAGGAAGCTTAAGCTCAATATTAAAGTGGAGTTGTTTTTGGTGGTAATTAAGTAAGTTTGCTATTCCTACTAATCACTTTCTTAAATTTAGAAGGCTTCCTACTATTGATTCTTTTGCTAGAGGTTTCCTTGAGGTTGAGAATTATGAACATATTGTGGTCAAGTGCAAGTATTTGACTGAGGTTGTTTCCAAAATTAGAAATGGGGCTTTGATGTGGTTATTTTTCAATCTCTTGAAGATTGTTTAGAGGAGTTGAGAAGAAGATCTTACCAAAATTCTGGATTGGTGAGATTGTATTGCACTGTAGTTTTTTGGAATTGGAAGAACCACAACTTGGTTAAATATGGGAAGGCTGCTATGTCAACTTCTTTGGTGGCACTGAATGCTATTTCTTTATCTACTTCTAATCTTCATCCATTTCTAGATAGCTGGGGTGCTAACCTTCATCGGGAGTCTATGATTTCTTGTTACCCTCTACCGCAAGAATGGATTAAGATTAATGTGGATGCTTCTTTGCTCTCTACTAATCGGGCTGGTATTGGAGTCATTTTTCAGAGATTACAAAGGTAGATTTCTTCTTGCATTTGGGAAGAACACATTGCATTGGGATATAGCTCAACTTGAATTGGAGGTGATCTTTGCAATAAGGGAATTCATACAAGGGTGGAAGCTTGAAAGTAAAGGTGTTATCATTGAAAGTGATAACATCAATGTGATTACATACATACAACATTCTTTGAAGAAGAGGGATTGGCATTTGGAGAAGTGCTTGAGTGAGGAGCTTTTCTTCCTTAATGACTGTAATAAAATCATTTTCCATCATGTTAATAGGAATTGTAACCGGGTAGCTGATTTTTGCGCTACTTTGGCATTAGAAGGAAGTTTTATGTTTGATAGTTCTTCTTTTGGTAGAATATCGTCCTTCTTGTTGGATTTAGTCAAGGAGGAATTGGTGGGAAAAAAATTGTGTCACCACGCATATTTTGATTTCCTCCTATTTTGTAATCGAATATTGCATTAAGAATAAAGTAAAATCTTGAGAGATTGACACAATATTCTATAATGGATTCAATATCAAAATAAGTTTTAAAAATTGATATTTCTATAATCAAACACAGTTCAAAGAAAAATATATCATCTTGAAAGATGAATATGAAATTCTAAAGAATGTGTTTAAAAATAGAAATAAGTTTTTTGAAAAATTTGTTCATTCTTTTATTTAGATATAGCAAGGAGAATATTATATTGTCTTGAAAGACGAACATAACATTCTTCAAGACATCCAAAAATAAGAATGAGCTTTATAAAATTCATCATTTCTAAAGTTGAATATATCAAGTAGAAAATTATATTATCTGAAAAGACAATAATAACATCCTACAAACATATTTAAGATTAGAAATGAAGTTATTAAATATATCTGCATTCCCAAAGATTCTTCCCTTATTTTATATGAATAAAACAAGGTTTATTTTAGTCTGGGGTTATCAAATCCCTATAAAGGCAAGCCCCTATAAGTTTTAATTTACATCCTAGGAGGAAGCTCCTAGAAAACTCTCGATTAAAGCATGATCTCATACCCTTTGACTACAAAGTAAAAGACAAGGAAACAGAAATAGGAATTTTTTCAAGGAGAAAGCTCAATGTTGAACATTTATTAGCGGGTCAAAGGAAGAAAAGTAGGAGGTGCCGGATTCTGAGAAGCTCAGAGACAACCTCAGCCTATCCTATGTTGGGCTTTATATTTTTTAAGAGAAAATTTATGTTCAAGTTGACATTTTATTAGAAATTTGGGATTATATTCCCGGAGGGCGAGGACTTAAGATCTTAAAAAGAATCTGCCTCAGAACCTAAATCTAATTTGGGTACTATAAAGTAGTGACCCGAACTTAACTAATGAGTGCAAATCTGGACTTACCCCGGCCTGGATTGGGGAGCCAGCTAACCACCTAAGCACTTTAAAATCAGTGTTTCAGTCTCTTATGAAAGAATGGGTAGGGACGTTGCTCAAGTTTTAAGGAATTGGGGGCCGACATCTAAGACAGTTCCTAATTGGCCCCTTAACTTATGTAGGGTGAGAAATGTCTAAAAATGCAATTAATATTTTAGACTCTTTTTAATTTGTATCTAATGCAATGCATGCTAATTGACTCGAATGCATAAAATGATAATGAAGCAGTTTAAAAATTAGGCTTAGAAAATAGGTTTTTCCCTAGAGATTGCACAACTTCCCTTGACAGAACTGCACCCTCATAGGTCAAGTGGTCTGCCAGAACTCCGCAGGCGGGGAGGTGCCTAACAAGAAGAGAAAGTAAATATATGCTTATGCTGACTCTCAGCTGTCCCGAGCTTACTTCTTAGAACGTTAGAGTTACTATGTGAGCCTAAAAATTTTTATTTTTAATTACAAGTAAAAGAATTTTAAGCGTACCCTTACAAAAAAAATCTCTCCGATTCGAATCCAGGCTAAAACAAAACACGGCATGCAAGGGCCCTAAAAAAGCTACTGCACAAACAATGTAAACAAACAAATTTTTATAATCCAAATTAATCTCCAATGTCTATATTACACCCAGAATTTACAGAAAAGTAAAGTGCCGGGCACCACTAACAACAAACCCGGATTCTAATCCTAAGAATGACACAAGTGATTTTGAAATGGGATATACTGTTCCTTGAATTCTTCATTCTTCATCTTTCTTCTTCCAATCTTCTTGTTCTATCTTTTCTTCTTCTACAAACTTTTCGGGTCCGCCCGTTCTAGATATCCAAATGAAAAGAAACTCATCCCTAAAAAAGGGTATTTTCTTTTCTATTTGGACTAAAAATCATCCTAATTGGTTTTCCAAAATAAAAGAGAATAATTCCTTTAAGGTATATTTCTCCTTTCTTTAGATTCCAAATTGGATGTGCTATCCCATTTTCAAAATCACTTTCACAATTTTTTAGACGCTTTTACATTTACATTACATTTCACAGAAAGAAAAAATAAAAAAATCTAGTTCACCTGCAGGGTTATCCTAAACAATTTATAATAAAAAATCATCCCCACGCAGTTATATATATATAACAATTGATTTAAATTATTAAGCCACATTTGCCACACTCTTCTTCATTTTGGGCTAAGCAGCTGAAGCACCTGTAGCATTCATTTATTATTAATTAATTAGCCCCCTTTTAAGCCCTGCACGAGTGTGGCCACCTGTAGAAAATTTTGTTAACACCAGATCGCTCCTAACCTATGGGTTAATCTAATCGTCAATCAAATCATATCACAGAGTGCAAATAAATGTAAATAAGCAAACACATCAACAGTTTTACAACCAACATGCAATGAAAACTCGAGAAAAAGCCCGTCACAGTGCAATAAGGAAATAAACACCGGCTTAACCTAAAACTAAAGTCGGTTGTCCTAACAACAATTTCTAAGTTTGTGTATTAGAAAGTGTGGTTTTGATATATCCTAAATCCAATTATATTTTAAAAAAAATTTAGTAATTAAATTTAATTTGTTAAATAAATAAATAAATAAAAATAAAAAATAATAATAAAATAATAATAAATGAATGTCACTAAGTTTTCTATTTATTATGTTCTCTTACCCTAAAAATGTACATGCATCCTAAGTCTAAGTTTTCTAAGACCCAGGTCCTAATTTTTGTCCTTAAGTGTCACTACTGTTGTGTGGGATAAAAATTTGTTATTACTAACCCTTAGTATTACATTTAAATGGATTTAGGGATCTAAGAGCAAAATTAATCCTAATTAAATTGAAGTTACTACAGGGACCTAAAAGGGAAGGTTTCGCACAAACCACATCAAGGGGTCCCTAAAGGTTTTCTAAGTTTAGAAATACTCACAATCACCGGGGGCTACGACCCGGTGGTTCCGCCCGTAGCACCTCTACCCGGTTGGATAGAGGCGACTGACATCATTAGCTCTTTGTTCTTTTGTTCCCTCGACCGGTACCATTCCTCACAGTTTATGCCAATAAAGAAAAGAAAACAGAGGAAACAGGGATATAAGCACTTTTAATAAATAATAATAAAATAATTGAAATTTACTGAAAATAAAAGACGTACCTTTCTTCGGGCTTGAACACTGGCTTTGTTTGAATATCTTTCGAACTTTCCACTTTTCAACTACAAATATACCTCTTAGCTTTTCACAAAGTCACACATTTCATCTAACTTTTCCTTTTCAGCTTAAACATATTTCACTTTTTTAAATGTTTACACCCACACACTCCACTATTCAGCATACACAAGTATATATACATATAAACTCCAAAATTTTAATACTTTTCTAATTATACACAAATCACTTTTCTTCTTCACTTTATTTTCTATGATACACTTGATGTAATTTTCAAAACCTCTTAAAAGATATATACACATTACTTTTCTTTTCCAAAATACTCAATTTCTATTCTCCTAAACTCACACAAGTTTACCTTTCAAAATCACACATTTTTCATTTCTTAAACTGTATATACTTTTCATCTCTTTGCTTAAACATAAAGCACTTTACCCTTCATCTCTCACAAATACCACCCTTCAAAACCTATACTTTTCACTTTTCACAAAAACACATTTTTTTTACTTTTCCACAATATATATATAAATCGCATTTCCAAATTATATACATATTTCACCTCTTCAAAACATCTCAACCTTCAATAAATATACACTTTATCAAATACTTTATCCTTCAAAACCACTCAACTTTCTCTTATAACAAGCATTTTTCAAAAAAAAAATTTCATTTTCCAACACAAAACATTTCTAACATATATTTCCACATTTAAAACAAATGATCTTTCCTTCCCACTTCCAAAACATACAAGTCACTTCTTCTTCGACTCCCAAAGACATTTCTATTAAACTTCTTTTGCCGATTTCGACTATACTTTCTTAAAAATGAAATGTGACAAGACAAATATCACAAATAGATATGAAATTTAAAACCCATATAGGTACTCATTTATATATATTGAAATATATAGAACTGAATTTGCATGCGATGTCAAAACATGAGTATGTAAAGAGGCTTTCTAGTGTAGTCATAATTTACACTATCATTTATTAAACTTGAGATGAACTCCAAATATGTGACAGACAATGAAAAAAGGAGAAACAGCTGCAACTTTTTACTCGGTTTGAACTCAATGAAAGATGGATGTAATGAGAAATTTAGCCTTATCTTCACACAAGAAAGTAAAGGAGGTTTAACACTTTTTGTTACCTCTGATCGAACAAATCGCAGCAGAGAAGGATTCGTTTGGAGTCCTTAGAGCTGGAGATCGGACAGAGGATGCTTCTGTAAAGGGGTTCGGCAGATTGGGCTTCGATTTCATGCGAGAGAGAGAGGTAATGGGATGCTGGGGGAAGATGTGAGGTTGGACTGTTTGTTCAATAATGTCTCAGCAGTTCGACGTTTTGAAGACCCTCTCTCTAAAAGAGAAAAATATTTCATCAACACTTGTTACTATTTCTTCCTCTAGGCCTCTTACTAAAACTCCTCCTTTTCCATCTTCCATGAGTGGTAATTGCTTTTTTTGCTTGTCCTCCAAAACAATTTTAGATAACTCTTCTTTCGGTCCATTCTTAGCTCTTCTGCACTCTCCTTCCATAGTATATATCTTCCCAGTGCCTTATCAAACGTGAACACCCTGTCAAACTGCTTCCTAGCGATTGCCTGAGAAACAGCCACGTCCTTTTGGAATTCGTTGCAGGTAATAACTTGCGGGGCATTATTCAGAAGCTTATCCTCGCTGAAAGGTCTGCAACGGAGGAGGACCTTGACGTTCATAGCCTTCTCCTTCTCGGAGCGCGACGAAGCCAGCATTCTTGTAGAAAATCGGCGCTGCTGGAGCAGAGACTTCGGAGTTGCTCGAGCGGCGCGCTGGCTTGGATTTCCTTGAAGCTGTGCGAAAACTGAGAGGCGACAGACAGGGAGGTTTATTTCGCCTGGAATTTCTTACGCCAACAGAGGAAATCGCGATGGGGAGAAGGCTTCCTGTGAACTAGAGTGAGAGTCGGTACTAGGCGGTTTCATGAACTGTAGCGATAGGATTGAGAGGAAGTTCGTAATTGTAGAGAGGAGCAAATGGATCAATGCCGAACTACCTT
>NW_021319694.1:1282150-1282435 GCF_001605985.2 Dendrobium catenatum | reverse complement strand
GACAATTTGTGTAAATCTTGTGTACATGTTGGAAATAAATTCATTAGGTTTCATGCGAAATAATTCATAGTCATGTAACAAGATATTGAGCCTTGATTGTTTAACCTCATTTGTCCCTTCATAAGTTATACAAAGTCTATCCCATATGTCCTTTCCGCTTTTGCAAGTGGAAACCCGCAGGTAGTCTTCTGATTTTAAAGCACAAAAGAAACTGTTTAAACATTTAGCATTTAATTGTGCTAAGTCATGTTCTTCTACAATCCAATCAGTAAAAGGTATTTCTAC